>NC_052150.1:14448101-14623879 GCF_902713615.1 Scyliorhinus canicula | reverse complement strand
CCCCGCGCTCCCTCGCGCCCGCGCTCCCTCCATCTCCCTCCACCCTTCCATCTCCCTCCATCCCTCCCTCCATCCAAACTCTCTCTCCATCCAAACTCTCTCCCCCTTCCTCCATCCAGCATTCCCTTGCCCCTCATCTTCTCCTTCCCTCCCTCCCCTCCCTCCCCTCCTCCTTCCCTCCCTCTCCTCCTTCCCTCCCTCTCCTCCTCCCCCATCCCTCCTTCATTCCCTCCCTCCTTCCTCCTCACACTCTCTTTCCCTTTGCCCTCCTCTCCTTCCCTCCTCCTTTTAATGTTAAAGTTTATCTCTGCGATCAGTAAGTCTGCTCTGGTCAAGGTGGGGGGGGGGTTCAGTGAAGAGTGGGCAGTGGTGGTTACTACTCCCAGACTTGGTTACAAATGGAGGAAGCAGAGAGAGAGAGAGAGAGAGGTCGGGAAAACCTTTCAGTGTAGTGTGTGATTGATTACAGTGGGACTCTGCAGAATTTATATAACTTGTTGTGCTGCTATATTTTTTGGATGTGAGAGAAGAATTGGGTATCTTTCTGTCGCAAATGGTTGCCAAGGAGAGAGGCTCTTTTGTAATTTATTTTTCTCCTTGGTCAGCGTGTTTTAACTCTACTCGGCTGAGAGAGGAGTCCAGATCTGGATGAGCAGTTCACATTCCATTCCGAAATTCTACACGACCTCAGCCAGCAGCAGCAACAGCCCCAAGTATAAAAAGAGAAAAGTTTTTTCTTTCTCGCTGTGGCAGGGGAAAACTTTTTTTCTTTCTCGCTGTTGTGCCGTCGACTGACCCACGTCAGAAAATTAGGTCGTTTTCTTTTGCCTGTGTTCTTTTTTTAAAAAAAATGCTGGTGAAAAACTTGTGAAATCGCATCTTGCATGGCCCTTTTTCAAGAAAAAAAGATCCATCACTTGTCCTCCCTGCCCCCCCCCCCCCACCCCCCTCGCCACACGCACAACACATCATCTCAATGCCGTTGCCACAACAGATTCTGTTGAACGCACTCTTTAAATATGCACCTCACCTGAGTGATGCATGAGTCGTAGCAGCCAACGGATTAGCTTTTTCCCTGCTGTTTAGTTCTCAGATAGGCCAAGCGCCGCCTTTGCCTAGTCCTCCCTCCCTCTCTTAAAGAAAGCTCGGTTTCTTTTCCAGGAACTGGTTCAACATCAAATGGAAGCCATTTTTTTTTGTGCAAATGTGTTGTGTTTTTCAATGCTCTTGTGTGGGTTGCCCACAGGGCCTTTTGAGTTCTTCTGTGTGAGAACCGAGTTTGAGCCGTTTAGCATTCTGATTATCAGGCCCCTTCCTGATCGAATGTTTGCAAGTGTCGGAAAGATGGGGCAAGCCTTTGGGCCAAGATTGAAGGATTTTCTTCTTTTTTTTTTTAGAAACGCGACTTTGAGAATAGTTTATGAATAATTGTCAGGAATTATAATCCTCGGGGCAGCACGGTGGCCTAGTGGTTAGCACAGCTGCCTCACGGCGCTGAGGTCTCAGGTTCGATCCCGGCTCTGGGTCACTGCCCGTGTGGAGTTTGCACATTCTCCCCGTGTCTGCGTGGGTTTCGCCCCCACAACTCAAAAATGTGCAGGGTAGGTGGATTGGCCACGCTAAATTGCCCCTTAATTGGAAAAAATAATTGGATAGCCTTGTATCTGCCGACAAGGGCAGTTGTGGTTCAAAGATGTCCCTCGGTTCGTTTGGCTGGTACCTCTGGTTTGATGTACACCTCCAGTAGTGTTGTGTGTTTTTTTTTTGTTAACGATTATCACGAAACCCTTTATTGATGACCTGATTGGAGGTTCTGGAAAATTTGTGAATTGATTGCTGACCATGAAATGTTAGCGTGGATCCTTTGCGATCCCTGATGTTGGACTGGTGCATATGAGGGATTGTGTTTGGAGAAAGGTGCAATTTTGCAGATGATGCAATCAGAGAGTATTTTTCAAAAATTTAGACTACCCAATTCATTTTTTCCAATTGAGGGGCAATTTAGCGTGGCCAATCCACTAGCCTCCACATCTTTGGGGTCGTGGGAGTGAGACCCACGCAGACACGGGAAGAAAGTGCAAACTCCACACGGACAGGGACACAGAGACGAGATCGAACCTGGGACCTCGGCGCCGCGAGGCAGCAGTGTTAACCACTGCGCCACTGTGCCACCCCCAATCAGAGAGTTTTTTTTTTCAAAAAGCCCACACACAAACACAACTGTGGATGATTCCAAATTCAAATTTTTGCTTCACGCAAAACCTGTTCAGATAACACTGCGCCCCTCCGTGGGCAGCTGTCTTTCTGCTGTCTTGTCCGGAGGCACCTCCACCACATTTACGTTGCCTGGCTCACGGTTGACCTCAGAGCCACACAACACAATAGAATTCCGAAAGTGCAGAACGATGCCATTCGGCCCATCGAGTCTCCACCGACCCTCTGGAAATAGCACCCTTGCCTGGGCCCACACCCCTGCCCTAGTCCCGTAGCCCCACAGCCCCGGGATGTGGGAGGAAACTGGAGCACCCGGAGGAAACCCGCACAGACACGGGGAGGAAGTGCAAACTCCACACAGTCAGTCATCTGAGGCCGGAATTGAACCTGGGTCCCTGGTGCTGTGAGGCAGCAGCGCTAACCACTGTGCCACCCACCTTCCCACTTTTTACAGCCCTTTTTGCTTCTTGGCCATTTTGGCTAAGATCAAGCCCAAGACGGGGTGCAAAGCCTGTTCTTGGATCTTGTATGTGTCTCTTGTGAGGGTGGCGAATTGGATTCAATTTGAATTTGAATTGGTTTTTGGAGTGAGCGAGAAGATGGAGCAAGATCTTGCCCTGTCCGCTCTTCGCACTGGCGTTGTAACCCGGAGAAAGTTATTGCAAAACAGCTTGTTGTAATGACCATTTTGAAATGTCTGTAACGTCCGCTCGATTGTATTGAAGCACCTCAGAGAGTGAAAAGCCCGAATGTTGTTGCACTTTTTTTGTGGTGGCCATTTTGAAATGTCGGTAGTGATATTTTACGAAGAAAGTATACTTTTGCACAAAAAAGAGAAAGTTGGGCCAGGAGATGCAGTTCTCAAAAATCTCCTTCCAAAATTCTTTTTCCCAAACTATTTTTGAAGGAGCTGCGTTTTCCTGATTTAATGGCATTGACACACACAAATTGGCTTTGGAGGAAGATGCCGGGGACAGTATTGACTGAGGAACTGAATTTAAAGAGAAAGTACAGAATTAAACCATGCTTATATTTTGTGTGATAGAAAGGGGGCTTGATTTTTTCTACTAAAGCCAAATCAAACGGCAGTAAAAGTAGTTAGCGGTATAATAACAAATATGATACAGCCTCTGTATCATATCATACCAGCCTCTGAAAGTGGACCATTCACAACCCTGCAGAATTTAACGTAGCTTTCTCTGTTATGGAGGCATCAGAGTATTAATTAGGCTTTTCTTATCTTCTGTGTATGGCTATTGCATAGAAGATTCAAAAATGAAATTAAATTTACAAGTTGAAGTTCTTGATTATAGATTTATTTTATTTTTTCAATGGTTGTGACTTTTCTTACCTGTAATATCTCATTTTGCTCTGTTTGCTGTGGGACGAATATCATCGAGGGACAGGCATTGGGCAGCACAGTAGCATTGTGGATAGCACAATTGCTTCACAGCTCCAGGGTCCCAGGTTCGATTCCGGCTTGGGTCACTGTCTGTGTGGAGTCTGCACATCCTCCCCGTGTGTGCGTGGGTTTCCTCCGTGCTCCGGTTTCCTCCCACAGTCCAAAGATGTGCAGGTTAGGTGGATTGGCCATGCTAAATTGCCCTTCGTTTCCAAAATTGCCCTTAGTGTTGGGTGGCGTTACTGGGTTATGGGGATAGGGTGGAGGTGTTGATCTTGGGTAGGGTGCTCTTTCCAAGAGCCGGTGCAGACTCGATGGGCCGAATGGCCTCCTTCTGCACTGTAAATTCTATGATACGGTCACAAGAAAGAGGAGGCCGTTCAGCCCCTCGACTATGTTCGATAAGATCATGGTTGAACTGACTGTGGCCTCTCCTGCCCGCGCCCCATAACCCTCGACTCCCTTGTCGATGAAAATTCGTCCAACGCAGCCTTAAATATATTCAGTGAGACAGCCTCCACTGCTCGGGTGGGGGGGGGGGGGGGGGGGGGGGGAAGAGAGAATTGAACAGACTACCGGCCCTTTGGGAGTTGCAGTAAACAGGGCTGGTGCCTCTTTCTGGGAATGTGGCGTACAATCCGTTCGATAACACCGGGGAGAACATTTACTGTGAAATAAATCTCGATTGAACGTATTTTCTTGTCTGCTATTTGCTGCGCCTCCTTTGTGATGCCCTCTGTGAAGAATTAAGTCGGCCGAGCTCTTGCCTGGCACCCTGGCTGTGCCACTGGTGTGCCAGCTTGGGAAGCGCCGGGAAACACCCGGCAAAACGCACTCCTCACGGGACTCTGTTGCAATTTGGTTAGATTGCGCCCAGGGAGTAAGTTGCTTGTTTTCCGAAATAAGCTGTACCAAAATGGGTTAAGATTCCAAAAAGGAATGAGTGCCACGATTGTCTCCGCGAATGTGCAACACTTGGTAGGGAATATTGGTACTTGTGAAACAAACCGTGAAGAATGTGCAGTTGCATGTTAAAGGCGCCTCTTAAGTTTTTTTTAACCAGTCATCTTTATCGAGCTGGATCTACTGATATAATACAACAGTCACAAACTGGTCTTCAGTTCGTCATCTTTGAGTTATTTTCCAAATGTAGTTTTGTAATGCTGCCAATTTCCCCCAGTATTTCTGTTTTTGCACTTTGATACTATTTATACCTTTGCACACGCGCGATCTCTCTTGACTTGTAGTAAATTTTCCTGTCGTCGAGATAATGAAAAGAATGCAATTCCCAATCATCGTTTGGATTTTGCAGTTGTGCCGAGAAAGTCTCACCGTGGTTTTGAGAGTGGATTTCGTTCCGCCTTCCCAGAGAGAGGCAGCGGCCCTGTCAAACTCCGGTTACATTTGAAACAAAATCAAAGGTTTCGACCCATGGTCATTCGCACATTCTCCCCATCACCCGCTGCTCTAACTAACAATCCGACCACCTTCCGGATAGGACCATTCGGGCTGCATCCGGCCGAGCCAGCATTTAGCCAGTGGGAAAGCGTTCGCTTTTAGTTTGGGAATATTAAAAGCGAGGTGTCAGTGAAGCAGGATCTTCGAGTAATTGTCAATGAGATCTGGTGGGACAACTTTTCCTGCAGGCCAATAACTTGATGTTTAAGAGGTCTGTGGCTGTTGTTCCAGTGTCTGTCTTCAGATACGCCGGCCAAATCGTGACAACTTGAGCATGTTGCAGTTTGGAATTGCATAGCTTCCAATAGACAGGATGTATGTTCCCCTCCAAGTTCCTATGTGTCTGGCAGTCGACTTCCCCCAATCCCTCTCTGGAGGGAGTGACGGATCTGGAGTTCCATAGAACCTCGATAGGCACCTCTTCATTCTTAATGTCTAATTCTCAGTGTTTTAGGGAGGCAGCACAGAGGGCGATGGTTCATTCCCCTGCGTTTGAATCATAAAAGCTGCAGTTTGCTTGATGCTGTGCCTTCCCCGCTCTCTGCTGTTACTTGCTGGTTTGTGACACAGTGGGGGTAAGGCCCTTGCCTCTGAGCCAGAAGCTGTGGGTTCGCGTCCTGGCCCAGGACCTGGATGGCCAAGGAAGGTGCGATCATTTTTAAAAATACATTTAGAGTACCCAATAATTTTTTCCAATTAAGGGGCAATTTAGCATGGCCAATCCACCTGACCTGCACATCTTTGGACTTGTGGGAGGAAACCGGAGCACCCGGAGGAAACCCACGCTCACATGGGGAGAACGTGCAGAGTCCACACAGACAGCGACCCAAGCCGGGAATCGAACCTGGGACCCTGGCGCTGTGAAGCAACAGTGCTAACTCCTGTGCTACCGTACCACCCATATGAAAGTCAGGGTTTTTAAGAGCGAATTTAGTGAATGAATACAGTAATTAACTTTTGCAATTAGATTTTTTGGGGGCCTTTTTAACACTATTTAGGAATAAGTTGGAGTTTCTGCAATGGAACGCCATTTTTAAACACCCGGGCAGAGCACCCCTGGCCTGATTCTATCCATGTTAAAAATGCTAGCTTGGCACCCTGGCACTGCCACCTGGGAACCTTGGCAATGCCTGGGTGACACCAGCAATGCCAGGGTACCACCCTGACCAGAGGGCAAGTACCTGGGGGCCTCCGATCCCCTGGGAGCACCCCACGAGTGCTATTCCATCTGGTCCCTGTTTCTGGAGACCAGTTCTGAACGTTGCCCAAGGCTTCCGAGGCGACGGAGTTTGACCCCCACATCTTGGCAATCTGCACATTCAAGTGAGACTAGCTGTCTTGCTCTAATATGCAAATTTGCTAAAATGTGATCCCGCCTACAATAGGCAGGACTCGAATCGCTAATTAAAGAATGCTAATTAAAGAATTCAACAATGTAATTTAGGGGCAGCACGTGGGCGCAGTGGGTTAGCACTGCTGCCGTGCGGCGCCGAGGTCGCAGGTTCGATCCCGGCTCTGGGTCACTGTCTGTCTGGAGTTTGCACATTCTCCCCGTGTCTGCGTGGGTCTCACCCCCACAACCCAAGGATGTGCAGGGTAGATGGATTGGCCACGCTAAATTGCCCCTTAATTGGAAAAAATTAATTGGGCATTCTAAATTTACAAAAAAAAAGAAGGAAAAAAAAACAATGTAATTTAGGGTCAGCAAACTGCGCCCCCCCTTCTGAAATATTTCCAAAGTACGTAATGTTTAAAAGGTGCACCGGTACAGTTGGTTAGCACTGCTGCCTCACGGCGCCGAGGACCTGGGTTCGATCCCGGCCCTGGGTCACTGTCTGTATGGAGTTTGCACATTCTCCTCGTGTCTGCGTGGGTCTCACCCCCCACAACCCAAAAAAGATGCGTGGGGCAGTTGGATTGGCCATGCTAATTTGCCCCCTTAATTAGAAATTTTGTTTTTTTAAAGTGCGCTGCAAGGGATCCAGGCTTTTTGTACATAACTTCAGTTGACTTGATTATTTCGACGTGATCTCAAATGAAACATTTTATGTAACGCTGTAACAAACCCGTAGTTTGGGGTTCTGAATGTTTCAGCTTATTCTCAATCACTGCCCTTTTGGAGTTGTGTGCATTCCCAGGGGAGAGTTAAAACCGTGTCGGGAATATACAATCAAGGCCGACTGGAACAGTGTCTGACTATGAAGCTTCTGCTCAGCAAATTGAAGCCATGTTAAAGGAGAACTTTATGACAGCATCATTTAGAAGGCCAATCTAAGGTACCTAAATTCAAAAGCATTCACGATGCAAGTTGAATAGTCAACATGTGGGCTGTCCTTGACTATATAGTGTGCTGTGAACTCAGATCAGACATTGAATGGGTTTTAGTACGAGATGTCCTGTAATTATGATATAGCTCAGATATCTAGACTCAGTGGGTATAACTATAGCTGTGCGTTACTTTTGATGGTATGTCTGATAGGGATGTAGAAAATTTACTTCTGCCTCTATCGCCTATTTCACGCAGTGAGTTCCAGGCCCCGCCATCCTTGTGTTGAAAATAATTCTCAGCTCCTCTCTTTTTATAAATTTAGTGTACCCAATTAATTTTTTTCCAAATAAGGGGCAATTTAGCGTGGCCAATCCACCTACCCTGCACATCTTTGGGTTGTGGGGGCGAAACCCACGCAAACACGGGGAGAATGTGCAAACTCCACACGGACAGTGACCCAGAGCCAGGATCGAACCTGGGACCTCGGAGCTGTGAGGCCGCTGTGCTAACCACTAGGCCGTGCTGCCCCATCAACTCCTTTTTAATCCTTCTGCCAATAAATTCAGTCTCTGTCCCCTGCTAATTGAACATTCTGCTAAGGAAATAGGTCCTTCCTTACCAGTCTATCTGGACCCCTCATTATTTTATAAAGCTCGATCAAATCTCTCCCTCAGCCTCGTCTGTTCGAAAGGAGACAAGCCCAGGCTATCCATCCTTCCTCATCGCTGAAACTCTCCATTCCTGGCAACTTTCTTGTAGATCTCTTTCGTGCCCTCTTGACTGTGAGCACATCCTTCCTACAATGTGGTGACCAGAACTGTACGCTCCACTCTAGCTGTAGCTTAACGACGACCATGGCAACTGGCATCATCGGGAGCCGATCAACCTTGATTGGACAGAAGGAAAAAGGGGTCAAATTAAGGACTCTCGTGGCCTGTACAGTTCGGAGACGCGCCTTGTGATGATACAGTGGCCATTTCAGCCGTGTGGGAAGCCAAACCTTGGAGGGAGAGTTGTGTGTTATCGGAGCTAATCATTCTTCGACAGATTGAACATAGAACATAGAAACATACAGCACAGAACAGGCCCTTCGGCCCACGATGTTGTGCCGAAACTTTGTCCTAGATTATCATAGATTATCATAGAATTTACAGTGCAGAAGGAGGCCATTAGGCCCATCGAGTCTGCACCGGCTCTTGGAAAGAGCACCCTACCCAAGGTCAACACCTCCACCCTATCCCATAACCCAGTAACCCCACCCAACACTAAGAAGGCGCAGGGATGGTCAATTTGTTGAGGCTGTATTCTGAGTTTTCGGATGCATTCCCCGTGCTGTGCAGGAGTGTGATTTGTCCAAAACGGATGGAGACAAAAAGAAGCTGGATTGATAATGGGTGGGGCTGGCTTGCCCAAGATGCTGTGATTCAGACAAGCTAAATGAGCAGCTCTTTCAAACCGCTGCACGACTCCTGAGATACGTGACTTCGAACTGATTCACCAGTAATCCCATACAGAACAGTCCTGAATGGAGTGGGAGTGGAGCGGGTTTGTCTTCAATCTCCTTCAACATTTCATTTACAAAAGAGCCACACACTGCAGCGTATTTGTAACGTCGCCATGTTTTCAAAGTGCAATTACAATTCCATTATTAGATTTCAATATGTTTTAAATTGAATTACTTCACCAACAATGGAGCCAAATAAAAATCTGTTGCCATTTTTGCCCTAACTGATTGTGCCGTATTAACATGTGCACCGTAATCTGCACAATCCCTAAAGGATGGCAAACATACAATGCAAACAAATGTTCCCGTTTTCAGATGTGAATTTAACTTGACTTTATTGGCAACGCAAACAACCTAGATTCCAAAGACATCGGTCCAGTGATCGATTATTATTTCGGGAATTGTAGGCACTATTGTAGCATTACAAACGCTTCAAAGATGACTTCATTTATTTAGCATTTGCAAATCTATCTGTGAACATCCCGTAGCAAGGGCAGCGCGGCGGTGCAGAGGGTTAGCACTGTGGCCTCACGGCGCCGAGGTCCCAGGTTCGATCCCAGCTCTGGGTCATTGTGGAATTTGCACATTCTCCCTGTGTCTGCGTGGGATTTCACCCCCACAATCCAAAAATATGCAAGCTAGGTGGATTGGCCACGCTAAATTGCCCCTTAATTAGAAAAAATGAATTGGGTAATCTAAAAAGAAAATCCCGTAGGAATAGGGGGAGACCATTTAACCCCTTTCAGTACAATCATTTTTTCTTTAAATTTAGTGTACCCAATTCATTTTTTCCAATTAAGGGGCAATTTAGCGTGGCCAATTCACCTACCCTGTACATCTTTGGGTTGTGGGGGTGAAACCCACGCAAATACGGGGAGAATGTGCAAACTCCACACGGACAGTGACCCAGAGCCGGGATCGAACCTGGGATCCCGGCGCCGTGAGGCAGCAGTGCTAACCCACTGCACCACCGTGCTGCCCCCCCCCCCACTTTGAGTACAATCATGACTGATCTGTAAGCCAACGCCATAAACACACCTTTGCCCCCACATCCCTTGATATCTGTAGTTAACAAAAATCTATCGATCTCTGAGCTTTGAAATAAATACTTGAACTAGGTCCAATTGCCATCGTGTGTGTGTGTATAGACGTCCCTGCTAATTTCACCCCTAAAAGGTCTGGCTCTAATTTTTCAATCATGCCCTCACATCCTGATGTGGTTGTGTGATGTGGCGGCAGCGCTCCTACCTCTGAGCCGGACGCTGTGGGTTCAATTCCCTCCGCAGGAACACGTGGCCGAGGCAGGTGCATTCATTTTTTATTTTTTTAAAATAAATTTAGTGTACCCAATTCATTTTTTTCCAATTAAGGGGCAATTTAGTGTGTTCAATCCACCTAGCCTGCACATCTTTGGGTTGTGGGGGCGAAACCCACGCAGACACGGGGGAGGATGTGCAAACTCCACACGGACAGTGACCCAGAGCCGGGATCGAACCTGGGACCTCAGCGCCGTGAGGCAACAGGGCTAACCCACTGCGCCACCGTGCTGCCCGGAAGGTGCATTCATAATGTGGCCAAAGCAGATTGTATATCAGACTGCAAAATCTTTCCAACGCACGCCTGTGGCGGACGCTAAGAGTGGGAGGGATTGCTGGTCAGCCATGCGATGGATAGAACGTTGGAGCCGCTACCATAACTGTCCAGAGCTCCAGGCTACAACGGACTGGTCAAAAAAATGCACGTTGCTGCAGCAACTCCAACTCTCTGGGTGAACTGTAAATGCACCGGCATCGCCGTATATCCTTGCATGGGCCTGGCACACTTAGGTGAACAGAGTCTTATTAAGCAGAGTCTATTAACCTGGCTTGCTGTGTTGAATTGGAAGCAATAACAACTCTGGGCTGGGGGTGGGAGTGAAGATAGAGATGACTGAACCATATATCTTTTTCAGTATCGCTACCGTATGTATTTTGGAATCTCCAACAATAGTTCGTTGCAAAGCAGGTAGGTTGTGTTCCCGCACGTGTGGTGTTGCAAGACAATGGGCCGGCAAGAAATCGCGATAACTCGAAGCGACTTTTCTTTTCGACAGAAGAGTGTCTGGTTTTGCTCGCTTTCCTGCATTTTTAAATTCGTATTCATCATCCAATCCCTACAGGAATCGAACAAAAGTATTTTGCGATGATCTCTGAAGCTCTCCTGTTATCGGACGCTTCTTGGTATTAATCAGGCCTAACTCAGTACTGTCTCAAAGTGAATTAGAACATTATTTCAGGTATTACTGTGGGCTTGCTGGTTTTCATACTTGTTTGAGTCAGAACGTTTCGAAACTCGGTAAAAAGAAAGTGGTTTTTCTATTCCTTTTCATTCATTCTTTTATTGTTTAAATATCCACCTTACACAAAAGAGAAGCTCGTTAGTCTCCACATGTTCTGGAATGACTTTTAAAAAATAAATTTAGAGTACCCAATTATTTTTTCCAATTAAGGGTCAATTTAGCGTGGCCAATCCGCCTACCCTGCACATCTTTGGGTTGTGGGGGTGAAACCCACACAGAGGCCTATGGTGTGTTGGCCTTTATTGGTAGAGGGATTGAGTTCCGGAGCCATGAGGTCATGTTGCAGCTGTACAAAACGCTGGTACGGCCGCATTTGGAGTATTGCGTACAGTTCTGGTCGCCTCATTATAGGAAGGACGTGGAAGCTTTGGAACGGGTGCAGAGGAGATTTACCAGGATGTTGCCTGGTATGGAGGGAAAATCTTATGAGGAAAGGCTGATGGACTTGAGGTTGTTTTCGTTAGAGAGAAGAAGGTTAAGAGGTGACTTAATAGAGGCATACAAAATGATCAGAGGGTTAGATAGGGTGGACAGTGAGAGCCTTCTCCCGCGGATGGAGGTGGCTAGCACGAGGGGACATAGCCTTAAATTGAGGGGTAATAGATATAGGACAGACGTCAGAGGTAGGTTTTTTACGCAAAGAGTGGTGAGGCCGTGGAATGCCCTACCTGCAACAGGAGTGACCTCGCCAACGTTGAGGGCATTTAAAAGTTTATTGGATAAGCATATGGATGATAATGGCATAGTGTAGGTTAGATGGCCTTTAGTTTTTGACTTCCCATGTCGGTGCAACATCGTGGGCCGAAGGGCCTGTACTGCGCTGTATCGTTCTATGTTCTATGTTCTAGAGACAGGGAGAATGTGCAAACTCCACACGATCAGTGATCCAGGGCCGGGATTCGAACCCACGTCCTCAGCGCCATAGGCAGCAATGCTAACCACTGTGCCACCGTGCAACCCCCATGTTCTGGAATGATCACATTAAAGTGACCCATGGTGTTGATTTTCTGACCAATACATTTTAAGCCTGATTTGTGTTAAATACTTTCTCGCTGGTGTTAAACGTTGGCAATCGGGGTGTCGCAGTGGTTAGCACTGCTGCCTCGCGTCGTCGAGGACCCGGGTTCGATCCCAGCCCCGGGTTGCCGTCCGTGTGGAGTTTGCACATTCTCAGCATGTCTGTGTGGGTCTCATCCCCACAACCTAACGATGTGCTGGACACTCCTTCTGCCCTGCACCCTCCTGGATCCCAGCGCTCCTCCTCCTGTCTGGCAACCCTCCCAGACCCCTGCACTCCAGCCCTACAACCATCCAGGATCCTGGTACTCCTCCAGCCCTACAACCCTCCCAGACCCCGGCACTCCTCCAACCCTACAAACCTCCCAGACCCCGGCACTCATCCAGCCCTACAACCATCCAGGATCCTAGCACTCCTCCAGCCCTACCACCCTCCCAGACCCCACCACTCCTCCAGCCCTACAACCCTCCCAGACCCCGGCACTCCACCAGCCCTACAACCCTCCCGGCTCCCGGCATTCCTTTATTCCTGGCCTTTCGCACATCCCTCATTTTCATCGCTCCACTGTTGGAGGTGTGCCTTTAGCTGCCTGGCCCAAAGCGTGGATTCCCTCCCTCGCCCTCTTTCCCCCTCTCTCTTTTATCCATTAAGACACTAATCAAAACTTATCTCTTGGACATCTGACCTCCTATTTCCTTGTGGTTTTTTTAAAAATGGGATGCGGACATCCCTAACTGCCCTCCATTTAAGAGTAAACCACATTGTTGCGGGTCTGGAGTCACATGTAGGCCAATCGGGTACGGACGGCAGATTTTCTTCCCTGAAGGACAATCGTGAACCAGATGGGTTTTTACGACAATCGGCCTATGGTTTCACGGTCTTCATTAAACAAATGATGCGCCGTGGTGAGATTTGAACCCGAGCCCTCAGATCTTACCCTGGGTCTCTGGATTACTAGCCCAGTGACACTGCCACCACACCACTGCCTCACTAGTGAGGAGAACCACCCGTGTGTGAAGGCAGAAATGAAAAATCCCTCCTGTCATTTTCACCGTTGGCCATTGGGTTGGAAACGGAAAACATCCATCGAAAAACCAGCACCGAGCTTCAGTAAAGCAGAAAGATATTTCAGTGTGAAACATTGTTCTCCGAATCAGAATGTTCTCAAACACTTTAAAGCCAACTCGGTATTTTTCAAGTGTTGTCACTGTTGTAATGTGGTCATTGCAGCAACCAATTTTCACGCAGGCAGCTCCCAGAAGCACCAATGAGATCATTGAGCAGATAACCTCTTTCGGTTGATGTGACCCGAGGGATAAACTTCAGCTTGATCACCAGGACAATTTCCCTGCTCCTTTTTCGAATCGTGGCGTGTGATCTTCTGCATTCACCCGGGAAGCCCGGTGCCTCATCCCAAAGACGGCGTTTCCTGCAGCGCAGCACTCCCTCGGAACCGCTCACTGGAGTGTCAGCTCATCTCAAATGCTCCACTTGTCTACAGTAGGGGCTTTGAGCCTTGTCTCAGTGGCAGGAACGCTCCAGTTGATTACAGAACTGCATCAAGTGGTTGGCACTGACCTGACCTGACCTGTCCCAGCAGTTTGTCTGGAAGTGAATCACCATGTCGTGTTCTAAACTTCCTTCCGTTGAAAACGTGAGGCACCAACAGAGTACCTCAGCAGGTAGTGATGAATATTTGCATGCATGTCCTTATTTCATCTGGATGTCTCCAAAATCGAGTTCGTGTTTGAGGGCTGGGGGTGGACGAAACAGTGCAGAGGTGGGGCATAAATAGAACCAACGGTAGCAGTTAATGCACAATTGGGCAAGTTGTCCTTCACACATGGTTGTGGGGTTGGGACTGCCATTGCCAATCGGTGGGTTATTTTCTGTAGTCGCTGGCTGTCAGTGTGTGAGGGTGCGTGTGTGTTTGTGCGATACTTATTGCTGTGCATGTTTTCAAGTTGTCTGCTCTTGGCTTAACAGTGCTCTATTGTGTGCGGACTAACAGCCCTCATAAAGAGCTATTTTGCAACGGTTGGAACGAGGAGGTCTTAATATTTTGAAGTGAGGGCCATTAAGATATCAAGTGAATATGCAGACTTTTGTACCATCGCGTTATTGATAGTATGAAAGTCTGGCACCCTGAAATAAACTAGGGGCTGTTGGCAGGGGTGGGTGGCATGGGGCTGGCACAGCATGTGCAGAAATGCTACATAGCCGAACATACGCAAGCAACTGTCTGCTTTGCTGGCATCTTCTAATGTAAACAGTGAATCAGAAAACGCAGCGACAGAGTTATACAGATTGACAATGTTGATAATGTGCTGCTCGTTTTATGGTGGTTGACGAGACCAGCAGATCTTTCCCAGTGACGGCTTTTGTTTTTGTTACTCGAAGGTGAATGGTGACTACTTGCTGGGGAGCCATCCACAGATACCCGCAAGGTGACTGTAAGGGTGAGTGGGTCGTTTACTTTGCGGGGGATGCCCATCCTCGCTGGCCCCTGGCAGAGTCATTGGATGGCAATCGGGAACGCAAGCCACAGAAGCAGGAGTGAACCGTACAGCTCATTGAACCTGTTCCACCATTCAGTACGGTCATGGCTGACCTTGGGCCTCAACTACCCTATCCTCCAAATCACTGAGACCAAAGATCGGTCTATCCCAGCCCGTAAATGTATTCAAAGATGCAGAGTCCACATCCCTCCAGGGTAGAGAATTCCAAAGATTCACAACCCCGTCTATGGAAATTGTGGCTAATTTCTTTTTTCCTTCTCCAGCCAAGAGACTGGCATCCCAAAGGCCACAGCGGCAGAAGACATTCAACCTTCCCTGTCTGTGAGAGAGCAAAGAAAGCCATCTTACCCTGGTTCGTGCCTGTACTTCCCCTATAGCCCTACACCAGGACCGCGTCCTGTTGCACACTGTGATTAGTTTGATGGGATTGGCAGGGTAAATAGTGCCTAGATTGAGATTTAAGCATCAGAATAAGGTTTGTGAGGTCTGATTGGTCCGTATCAGTGGGTGAGACTTTGAGTTGTCCGTCGGCATTCACTGGATGAAGGGCTAAATAGTCTGTTTCTGCATCGTACAATCTGATGTAAGTTAATTTGCACCATCTGCATAGTACTTGATTCAAAAACAGCTGTAAATTTGGAACAGATGGTTATTTGCTGCTCACTCATTGATGGAGACCATACAAAGCTACAGATTGGTCAGAATTAACTCTTGGGTTTCTGAAGACACGTTCAGCATCGGCAATGTGTACCTCAGTCCTTCTATTTTTAGCCAAAATATGTCTTCTCTTCGCTAATGGAAAATGTGCTAAAAGTTGCCACGGATGAACAATTTGTAGCATATAAAGACTAAAAGCAAGCTGTTGTGCTAAAGAATCTTCATCTCCTATTTCTTTCTCTAGGAATTAAAAAAAATATTTGTTCACGGGATGCAGGTGTCACTGGGCAGAGCAGAATTTATTGCCCATCCCTAATTGCCCTTATATTTTTTAAAATTTAGAGTACCCAATTCATTTTTTCCAATTAAGGAGCAATTTAGTGGGCAGCACGGTGGTGCAGCGGGTTAGCCTTGCTGCCTCACGGCGCCGAGATCCCAGGTTCGATCCCCTTAATTGGAAAACAAAAAATGAATTGGGTACACTAAATTTAAAAAAAAAAGGGGGCAATTTAGCGTAGCCAATCCACCTACCCTGCACAGCTTTGGGTTCTGAGGGCGAAACCCACGCAAACACGGGGAGAACGTGCAAACTCCACACGGACAGTGACCCAGAGCCGGGATCGAACTGGGGACCTCGGTGCTGTGAGGCAGCAGTGCTAACCACTGCGCCACCATGTGCCCTTCCTAATTACGCTTAAGTTGAACCACTGCAATTCATATGGCGTAGATACACCCACAGTGCTGTTAGAGAGGAAGTTCGAGGATTTTGACCCAGTGAAGGCTTGTCTTCTGGATGGTAGAGGTCGTGGGTTCGGGAGGTGCTGCCTAAGCAGCCGAGGTGAGTTCCTGCAGGGCGTCTTGTAGATGGTACACACGGCTGCTACGGTGCTTTGGCAATGGAGGTAGTGAATGGGGTGCCAAACAAGCAGGCTACTTTGTCCTGGGTGGTGTTGAGCTTCGTCAAGGCAAGTGGAGAGTATTCCATCACACTGCAGATGAGCGGCAGGGACCCATGTTTGATTCCCACTTGGCTCACTGTCTGTGCGGAGTCTGCACGTTCTCCCCGTGTCTGCGTGGGTTTCCTCGGGTGCTCCGGTTTCCTCCCACTAGTCCCGAAAGACGTGCTGTTGGGAGAATTGGACATTCTGAATTCTCAGGCACCGGAATGTGGCGACGAGTGGATTTTCACATGTAAGCCGACTTGTGACAATAATTTTTTTAAATTTAAAAAAAAAAATTTTTTTTTAGAGTACCCAATTATTTTTTCCAATTAAGGGGCAATTTAGTGTAACCAATCCACCTAGCCTGCACATCTTTGGGTTGTGGGGGTGAAACCCACGCAGCCACGGGGAGAATGTGCAAACTCCACGCAGACAGTCACCCAAGGCCGGGATTAAACCCGGGTCCCTGGTGCTGTGAGGCAGCAGTGCTAACCACCGTGCCACCCAATTGTTTTCAGTCAGGTCGGGGGGGGGGGGCAATGGGGAATATGGGTGCTGGCGTGGGGTCAGCCCCCAGCAGCAGTGTTATGGGAGGACTGAAACTGGTAGAGGGGTGCAGAGAGGGGACTATTGGAGGAACCGAGTCTGGCAGTAATAAAACCTTGGATAATGTTTTTCGAGTTGTCTGACCAGCAGGGTAAGTGTGGACATGGACGAGGGCAGTTTTTATGATGGGCAGGCTATCTGCAGAGAATAATCAACCTCAACGAAGGGTGGACAAAGCGGATAATGTTTTGTTTTAGCCTTTTGGAATGTGTCTTTCTGAAGGGAGAAGCACCTAGTGGGTCAGTGGGTAAATTCACATCTTGCATGATGCTGGCTGCCACCACCAAGAGAACTCCTTGGTTGGCATTGTTGCTAACATCGGCTGACAGAGTGGCAGGGTGACTATAATTAGCCGCGTTGGCTCTGAATTATGGAGACAGAAAGCCTGCTCAAGGTTTCGACTCTGCGCTACTTGCCACCCCTTGCTGGAAAACACACACGTCTGTAGATGTTCGCTGGTGATAGGATTAGATGTGGCCCACGGTGTGTCACAGTTGCAATGCTGGTGCTGTAACTTAGGTTTAAGCACCGGAATAAGCTGTTCTGTTCCCTGACCCAAAGCCTCCTCATAAGCTACACATTCCTGGCTTGGAGCGGAGTCCTGAATACCCACGGAAATAAAGGGCGCAATTGCAAAGAGAGTGTGAGTGCACAAATTGATGAAAATGTCAGGGCGGGTTAAGTGGTGAATGAGGCTTATGGCACCCTGGGATTTAGGCAGAGAGTTATGGGGTAGAATCTGTTTTTTTTTTTCCCTTCCTGTGGCAGATTTGGTGGCGGGGGCATTTAAT
Organism: Scyliorhinus canicula; assembly: GCF_902713615.1. NCBI lineage: Eukaryota > Metazoa > Chordata > Chondrichthyes > Carcharhiniformes > Scyliorhinidae > Scyliorhinus > Scyliorhinus canicula. Next base: position 14,606,162 of record NC_052150.1, on the reverse strand, counting down.
CTGGGGCAGGTAGGGACCCGACCGCCTTCCAGTTTCCACCTTGATTAAGTCTGTGATGGGAAGGCCTGTGGATAGTCTTTCCACACCCCCCACCAATTGAGGCCCTTATTGCCCGTGTCAGGGCCTTATTCTGTCACCACTGATTTTAACACAGTGGTTAGAGGAGTGGATGGTGGTGGGGGGAGGGGGTCTCACCATGCGGACAGCCAACAAACAAACTTTGATGTGTTAACTTGCGGGTTCATTGGGGGGGGTTAGGGTTAGCACTTAGTGTTAGGGAAGGAAATCTGCCGTCCTTACCAGGTCTGGCCGACGTGTGACTGTAGATCCACAGCAATGTGGTTGACTCTCAACTGCCTTTGTGAAAAGGCCTGACAATCCAGGGTCACTGTCTGTGTGGAGTTTGCACATTCTCCCCTTGTCTGCGTGGGTTTCGCCCCCACAACCCAAAAGATGTGCAGTGTAGGTGGATTGAACACGCTAAATAGCCGCTTAATTGGAAATAAAAAATAATTGGGTACTCGAAAAAAAATTTTAAATGCTGGCTTTGCCAATGATGTCAACATCCCATGGACGAATACGTAACAAAAATAAACAATTATTCGCTATAGGTCTTTTGAGCTAGTTAGCAGGATTCCAGTTGGTCCATTTTGTGCGCAGGGTTTTAGCAAAAACTCCAAGCAGGAAACGATGATTTGCCTCGCTTCTCAACATGACTTGTTGCAGAGGCTGTTTAATAGAAGGGGATGGGATTGAAAATCTGGACCTTCTGCAATTCAGCAATTGATGTCTTCTGGATGTGACACAAATCACAAAAAGCTAGCATGCAAGTTCAGCAGGCAATTGGGAAGGCAAGTGAAATGTTCGCCTTTATTTCATAGGGAATGGAGTACAGTATAAAAATAGGGAAGTCCTGCTAAAACTATACAAGGCACGTGTTAGACCACACCTGGAATACTGTGAACAGTTTTGCTTCCCTTATCTGAGGGAAAGATATACTGGCAATGGAGGCAGTCCAGAGAAGGTTCACGAGGTTGGTCCCGGGTATGGAGGGATTCTACATGGGGACAGGTTGAGTAGGCTGGGCCTGTACTCATTGGAGTGTAGAAGAATGAGAGGTGACCTTATTGCAGGGGTGGGCAAACTACGGCCCGCGGGCCGCATGCGGCCCGCCAAAGGTCTTTATGCGGCCCACCAAGATCAAGTCAATTTTTTTTATTTTAATAAGGTTAATTGTGGGGGGGGGGGGCTTTTGGGTTACTGGTATAGGGTGGATACGTTGACTTGAGTAGGGTGATCATTGCTCGGCATAACATCGAGGGCCGAAGGGCCTGTTCTGTGCTGTACTGTTCTATGTTCTATGTTCTATATGAGGCGCCCAGAATCATAACCGGGTGAAGTGCCATTTTTGAAAAGTAGAGAAAAAGAGGGCTAAAGGCAGGATGCCGCCGGGGGAAGCGCTGAGGTATATGCCGCACGCTAATTGGTTACAACCGGGACTATTAATTAATATACTATGCGGCCCTTTAAAATTGTGAATTTCTGAATGTGGCCCTTGCACGGAAAAGTTTGCCCACCCCTGCCTTATTGAGACATATCGGATTCTCAGGGGCTGACAGTGTAAATGCTGAGAGGATGTTTCCCCTTGTGGGAGAGTCTGGGACCAGAGGGCATAATTTGAAAGTATGGGGTTGTCCATTTAAGACCGAGATGGGTAATTTCTTCTCTTGAGGGTTGTAAATCTGCTCATTCTTTACGCATAGGGCTGGGCCGTTAAATTTGTTCAATGGACAAGGCAGGAAGGTGGGGTTGAGGGTCGTGATATCAAGTCAGTCATGGTCTGATTGAATGCCAGAACAGATTTGATGGGCTGAATGGCCTACTCTTGCTCCTATGTCTTATGGTCTTGTATCGAGGCCTGCTCGGGTGGGTAGTAAAGATTCCACGGCACTGTTTTGAAGAAGGAGACCAGGGTATTATCCCCAGAATAATCCCTCAACCAACGTCACACAAGCCGATTAACTGGACCGTAATCACATTGCTGTTTGTGGGAGCTTGCCATGCACATATTGGCTGCCGCGTTCCTACATTACAACGAGTGACTGCATTTCGAAAACTGCCTTGTTGGCTGCAAAGAGCTGTGGGATGTCCGGTGGCTGCCGGAGGTGCTAGATAAATGCAAGTCTTTCTCGAGAGGGTTGGATCCTTCAGCCTCAACCCAGCCCAGCAGGTTCGCGTTACTGACTGTGGCGTTGTCAAATTGACAAGCCTGTAGCCTGATAAGAGTTCCAGCAATGGTACACTGTTCTGATTTATTTATGAGGCTGCTGCAGTGTTCAGCTCTGCACCGTGCCCACTGTGGAACCCAGCAGCACTCCTAATTATGGCGCTGAATTTGTACTTGTCACATGCAGGTCCACTGCCATGGGGAATGGGGTGGGTGGGGGGGGGGGATCTGCTTGCCCTGCACAGCCCCAGCCCTCCCAAAACGATTTGCAGAATTTGTGCCAATCGGGCACAAATTGACACAAGCGGGTGTCTTGAACAGGTTTTGAGAGGGCACCGACGCAGAGCATGGAATAAAATGGATTAAACTGTTTCAAGCTGATTACAGCATGATATATTGCCTGCCTTGGTAACATTGGAGTGTTTGTCGCAGGAATCTGGCCATCGTACTGGGGGAAAGTTTAATTTCATCAAGTGTAGTTCCACCCTCCCCCGGTCCCCCAAAGGATGGGTAAGTTTGCCATGCCAGTGAGGATCGCAACAGGGGTAATCCCAATTTGTGCCGTATTCAATCCGGGGACAACCAAAAAGCCCCGAGCAAAGGAATGGCCTTCCCTAGTTTGGATGCTGGATTTTGCAAGAAGGATGGGAAACTTCCCGTGCTGTTCGTGCCGAGGTGGTATCCTGGGAGCAAGTTGCGATTGGCGTTCGGTTGCGGCAGAACTAGAACCAGCTGAGTAGAGGGCAACAGGGGGGGGGGGGGGGGGGGGGGGGCGCAAAATCTCAGCAGCGCTGGCTTGAGGTTTGCAAACGCGAGTCAGGTGTGCTGTGGAAAAGCTACTTGAATTAGGCAATGTAGCAAATTGGCCTGGGGAAGGTCACCGGCGATGAGCAGTGAAACAGGCGGGTTATTCACGAAGATTGGTCCACCGCCCTCGCCTTCGATTCGTTCGGTCGGGATCGTTTTTTCTCAATGAGCCCGATCGTTTTGGTCCTTTGCCATCATTGCGAAGTGATGTCCCCTTGTAAAGGGTTTTAAAGGCAGCAGGGTGGCATGGTGGTTAGCATAAATGCTTCACAGCTCCAGGGTCCCAGGTTCGATTCCCGGCTGGGTCACTGTCTGTGCGGAGTCTGCACGTCCTCCCCGTGTCTGCGTGCGTTTCCTCCGGGTGCTCCGGTTTCCTCCCACAGTCCAAAGATGTGCAGGTTAGGTGGATTGGCCATGCTAAATTGCCCGTAGTGTCCTAATAAAAGTAAGGTTAAGGGGGGGGTTGTTGGGTTACGGGTATAGGGTGGATACGTGGGTTTGAGTAGGGTGATCATTGCTCGGCACAACATTGAGAGCCGAAGGGCCTGTTCTGTGCTGTACTGTTCTATGTCTATGTCTAAATAAGATTCCTCCGCTCCCACAAAAGGGTGTGTTATCAGCAACGTGTGATGGGGGAGGGGGGGGAGGTGCGATTCGCATGTCGGTTTGACTGAGATAGGGATGGCACTGGATGTGTCCGACTTTTTTAACGAGAGAGAGAGACGGCGAGGGCAGAGAAAATGAAATGAATTCAATGAAAATCGCTTATTTTCAAATTGAAGTTACTGTGAAAAGCCCCCTAGTCGCCACATTCCGGCACCTGTTCGGGGAGGCTGGGACGGGAATTGAACCGTGCTGCTGGACCTGCCTTGTGGTCTGCTTTCAAAGCCAGATTGAGCCCTGTGTGCTAATTGCCAAGATGGAGCGGTTTGAAATATTAAACACCTGTTTCTTGCGTAGCCTGTGCCTCTGAAGTATGACTGTGTTGTGTGTAGTTATTCAGTCACACACCCCAGTATGCAGCAAGTTCACAAGATGAAGCAGCAGCAACTGCTTGCACCAACCAGTCTTTCCTTAACAGCTGCACAGCTGATTTGACAGCAAGGTATTAGGCTAAGATGGATTGGAGTTCAGAGATGCTGCCACGAAGAGAGAACATTACACTATGGTTTTGCTCTGTTTTACTTTCTGAAGCATTTTAATCTATCGGCGATTGCAGGGGAGCAGCACATACTGCTTGAGGGCCTCACGGCAACTTGTTTTTGAGAAAGCTTGCTGTGTGAGGGCTTGTTGGGCTGATTGTTGGGAGGGGGGGGGGGGAGAGAGGGTCTATCTCTCTCTCACTCTCTTACACTCTCTCTCTCTCTCTCTCTTATTTGCTGACTAAACGTTCTGGTCAGCTGGCAGTCTGGCTGATGGCTGCCTTTTGGATTTGTGAAAGCTCCGAGGGAGGGGAGGTGGCAGAGTGGGGGGGGGGGGGGGGGGGCTGATACTCCAGGCTGAGGAGAGGCTGATGTTTGTTTACCTGCCCCTCAGGATGTTTTCACCCTGGCAGATGACGCTGACGTCCTGCTGCTTTGTGCGGTTGACATCCCTGAGGTCCCTTCGCAGGGGCGGCACGGTGGCTCAGCGGTTAACGCTGCCGCCTCACAGCGCCAGGGACCCGGGTTCGATTCGGGCCTTGGGTGACTGTCCGTGAGGGATTTGCACTTTCTCCCCGTGTCCGTGTGGGTTCCCTCCGGGTGCTTTTGGTTTCCTGCCCTAAGAGTCACTAATCACTCTTTAAGACCCAATAACCGATGGCCTGGGATTAGAAATCCCATTGTTTTTCAGGTCTAGAACGGGTGGTGAAGGATCCAATATGGCGGGTGGTGTGTTTGTGGTGGGGAGGTGCCCACCGACCATCGAACGTGTGCAGTCCGCCATGTCGGGTTGAGCTGCCCTGAGACGCCGGGTTAACAATATTATAAATAGGGCAGCATGCGGCACAGTGGTTAGCACTGGGACTGCGGCGCTGACAACCCGGGTTCGAATCCCGGCCCTGGGTCACTGTCCGTGTGGAGTTTGCACATTCTCCCCGTGTCACCACATTCCAGCGCCTGTTCGGGTACACAGAGGGAGAATTCGGAATGTCCAAATTGGACGTCTTTTGGGACTTGTGGGAGGAAACCGGAGCACCCGGAGGAATCCCACGCAGACACGGGGAGAAGGTGCAGACTCCGCACAGACAGTGACCCAAGCCGGGAATCGAACCTGGGACCCTGGCGCGGTGAAGCCATAATACTAACCACTATGCTACCGTACTTAATTAAGGGTATTAGTGATCCAGACGGGGTTAAAAACAACAATCGACGATACGGTCAACTTTAAATTCCAGATTTATCAATTGAATTTAAATTCCACCAGCTCCTGTGGTGGGATTTGAACCCATGTTAAGTGGGGTTACGGGGATAGGGTGGGTTGTGTATCTAGGTAGGGTATTTCCTCCTGGGGTTGGTGCAGACTAGATGGTCCGAATGGCCTCCTTCTGCACTGTAAGGATGGTATGACCCCGGAGCTTGAACCTTGGCCGACTGGATTCCTGGTCCTGTGACATTGCCACCCTGTTGTCATCGTCCTTTGGAGCAGGAGGATGGGAGTTCCAGAGAATTGAAGGCCCGACCAGTTTCTGTTTAGGCCCCGGGGTCGAGCTCGTTACAGAAAAACCTTGGGAGGACCACGCAGATTAGCTTCACTAATTAAGATTTTGTCTGTCACATTTAAAGGTGAGATGTAAACTGTAAGTTAGGCACTGCTGAAGGCTTTCATTTCTTGGGCTCCAGTTGGCTATGTTGTCTCAGTGCTCGGAGTCTGGGATCTGGGCCTGTAAAACACACAGAGGAAACAGGCGGGGAATTTGAACAGACGAGACACAGCTGGGTGACGATGGGCCCACCTCCACATGCCAACAAGATGCGCCTGATGGCAGGAGTGCGGAACCAGGTGTTCCTGCCACAGCCCGATGCGGCCTGTGTTTTTATTTGCCTTGTTGGCCGGTATCTGTCATGCTGATGCACAGGCCACTGGCAAGCGAGTGTCTCTCTGCCTTGTGACTGTAACGTGAGCTGTAAAGGGAAAAAGGTGGAGCTTCTGGATCTCTGTTCCCAGGGAGAGTCGGCAGAACCGAACCATCACAACCTGTAAAAGGGACTGGGGGATGGGGGATTGGGGGGGGGGGGGGGGGGGGGGGGGCACTAACCCTCTGTCTGATCATTGACCAGCTAATCCAGTTCCACACGGAGGCTGAAAACCCATCTGAAACCTGCTTGTCGGCAGGTAGCGAGGTCATCGGGGTTCTACTCATTGAGCCGAAACTTGTCTGGCCTTGGTGAGCCTGTTGATGAGGAATGGTGAGGATGATGAGGAATAGGTCACAGGACGGCCCTGTGGGGGAGGGGGAGGAAGAGGGCTCTCGTGAGGCCCAGCTCCTCTCTCCAAAGGCAAGTTACACCAGTGACCCACGCGGACTCTCAAATCACCCCAATGCTTCTGACTCCATTCCAACGCCCCCACCACACTGCGCCCCCCCGCTGCGTTCAGAATGGGCGCTGGAGGTGCCCAGCAAGTGATCTCTCTTTCTCGTTTTCATTCTTTCCGGACCCTTGTGCCATCCTGGCTTGAGACTGGGAGATATCAACAGTGTGGCCGTGTGCGTGGACCTGTGTCCCAGCTGGTAATGGCGCTGTGCGTTGATTCGCCTTCACCCACTGTGGGTACCAAGTACTTTTTAAGCTGATCCATTTTCCGGGAAGGGCCCCTTTCGGAAGCTGGGGATGGTTTCCCTCCAGCAGCTGTGGATCCCGGAATTTCACTGCTTGTGTCGTCGCACATTCCAACTTCCCATCACCCCCGGGGCTCCGATGGCCGACGTTGACTCCTGGTTAAGCGACATCTCCATTTTTGAAATACTCACCCTACTTTTCAAATCCTCACCCCTCCGGTTTGATTGCCTCACCGTTGGTGGCTGTGCCTTTAGCTGCCTGGGACCCAATGGCGCATTGGAGAGCCCCTGAGGAGGATGGGTCTGGGGCGGGGGAGGTGGGAAGAGAGGCAGGGTGACGTTGGTTGGGGGTCACCCCTGAGCTTGTGGGAGGGGTGGGGGGGGGGGGGGGTACAGGTGCCCAGCGCTTGCGGACCGAAGGCCAGATATTTGTGTATCCATAACAGGGGGCAGCTACACCGCAGCTATCTTTCAGTGCCACTAAACCTATCCGGGATTGAGTCCTCTCTCTGGCTGTGTGCCCCCTTGAATCCCCTTCTGATTCGAAGCAGCCTCCGGCCGCATAGCTGAAGGTTGTGCGATAAGGAGCTGGCATTGTTTGGTCTACCCCCTTTCCCGCTCCCGGGTACATTCCCATGGGTACACCATCCATGTTACAGACAATGATTACTGCACCACATTCCAATCTAACTGGGAGGCCTGGACACTTGGCCCAAACCCTGGAGGTGTCAACACCAGAGAGAGGAGGCCTCACATGTTCCAGGTGTAACATGTTGTAATGGTGTACAATCTAAATCTCCTTTGACCCTATGGTGCCCCCTCTCCCTTCACAGAGCCCATTCAATGATCCTGAACTTTCCTAGCCCTCTCTGCTCTGCCGCTACATTTAGGTGGGACCCCAGGATGCACATCTGGCATGGAGGCGATCGTCTGCTCTGCACGTCCTGTGTCCTTTGATGCCTTTGGCGGTCTGGGAGTCCTGGGCAGCTCGGTAGCACAATGGTTAGCACAGTTATTTTGCGGTTCCAGATTCGATTCCCGGCTTGGGTCACTGTCTGTGCGGAGTCTGCACGTTCTCCCTGTGTCTGCGTGGGTTTCCTCCGGGTGCTCCGGTGTCTTCCCACAATCCAAAGATCTGCAGGTTAGGTGGATTGGCCATGATGAATTACCCTTAGTCACCAAAAAAGTTTAGGTAAGGTTACGGGGATAGGGTGGAGGTGTGGGCTTAGGTAGGGGGCTCTTTCCAAGGGCGGGTGTAGACTCAATGGGCCGAATGGCCTCTTTCTGCAGTGTAAATTCTATGATTCTATGGAGCCGATCTGTTCTTTAGGTGAAGGTAGGGGACCTTTCGGCACCGATCCATCCACATCTCTTTCAAATGCATTTTCGGTACTTTTCTCCTCGTCTTGACCCGGTTGACCTCCCAGTGGCTCTTGCCTCACCATGCCACCCTGTGCTGCCTGCTGCTGTTGTAAGGGGGGGGGGGAGTTGCCGAGCGGGGGTCCCGGCGAATAGGCGGTGGAACAACCAATTCCACCGAGAACCTTGTGGGATCATTTGTGGTTTTAATTAACGTCGGATGCGGTTCAGGGTCTCGCCAATGCGGCAGTTCAGGGCCTCACTGTAATCCTTGCTCAACACGGCACTTAGAACTTTTCACGTTAGACCGCGCCCTCTATCTTTTGCTCCCTTAAGGGACCTCTTAAAATCTATCGAAACTCCTGCAAAATCAGTGTCGATGTACTGGCCACTGTGTCCGTATAAAAGCTCGGGAGGTGGGAGAAGGCAAATTAATCAGTATTTAGTAAGCCAACGCAAGGCAAAGATCGCAACGCGGCTCATAGTTCAAAGGTCCAGCCGGGACGATCGATCACGCCGCTCCCAGCCCGGCTGGCTTTTATTAGACGGATTTATGACTCCCAGCTGGGCGGGCCTCCGCTCACTAGCTCACTTGTATTCCACAAATCCCACAGGGAGATCAATTGAGGTGTCCCCATGAGTCTCATGAGGGTTATGACAGTCCGGATACGTGAAAAGCATCTCCCCGATAGGCCATGTTTTCTCAATTAAATGGCAAAAGTTCCAGCTCAAAACTCTCCTCGAAGCGCGGCAGCATTAACGTTAATGACTGGGAGGTGCTTGCTGCTGACTGTTTCAAATGGCGATAACTTGTCCATGAAGCAAGGTGGCACAGTGGTTAGCACTGCTGCCTCACGCACCAAGGACCTGGGTTCGATCCCAGCCCCGGGTCACTGCCCGTGTGGAGTTTACACATTCTCCCCGTGTCTGAGTCGGTCTCACCCCCACAACCCAAAAAGATGTGCGGGTCAGGTGAATCGGCCACGCTAAAAAGAATTGGGTAGTCTAAATTTATTGTAAAAAAAACACTTGTCCATCAAGCTGGGTCACGCTTTGAGTGACACGTCTTGATGATGAGGCAGAGCAACGGCAGAGGTGGAAAGAAAAGGAAGCAAATCCTGCAATCAGGATCCCGCTACCCCGTGGGACCCCCCCCCGCCCCAGGTGCCCAGAGATCTGCGGGACTGGCATCACTCTGTTCGGTCACATGATCCCCTGGCAGAAAGTCACGACCTTGAGCAGGCATCACCCTCCAATTGAGGGGTGATGTTGAAAATGAAGGGCCGGAGTCTCCGGTCCCCCCGGCCACATGTTCCCCGGCGCCGCGCCGTTCGCTGGCGGGATTCTCTCTTCCCCATGCTTGTCAATGGAATGTCCCGTTGAAGCCACCCCACCGTGCCAGGAAGCCCAAGGGCGGGGCTGCGCAGCCAGTGGGAAAAGAGAACGGCCAGAGAATTCCGGCCGATAGCTCCTTGCGTGGCTGACTATCAAAAGCTCGTGTGAAGCGTCTTGAGCTGTTCTGCGGCGATTAAACGTGTTCTAGAAATACAAGCTGTCGTTGCTCACGTTTAGAGGGACGTTGGTGGGAGAGAGGTCAGTAGACAGAGGACATGAACGCAGTGATTGATGAAGGGGGCTGTTTAGCACAGGGCTAAATCGCTGGCTTTGAAAGCAGACCAAGGCAGGCCAGCAGCACGGTTCAATTCCCGTACCGGCCTCCCCGAACAGGCGCCGGAATGTGGCGACTAGGAGCTTTTCACAGTAACTTCATTTGAAGCCTACTTGTGACAATAAGTGATTTTCTTTTCATTTCATTTCAAGAGCCAGAGGTGACATGGGGGAAATAAAATTATGCAGCGTGATGTTATGGTGCGGGATGCATTGATAGGAAAGGTGCTGGAAGCAGATTCCAGGCACCTTCAAATGGGAATGAGGTAAAATACACAAGGAAAGACTTACATTTATAGGGTGCTTTTCCTGACTACCAGGCAGCTCAAACGTTTCAGAACCAATGATGTACTGTTTAAAAGTGCAGTCACTGCTGCAATGTGGCAGCCAATACGTGCTCAGCAAGCTCCCATGCACACCAATGTTTGATCACCAAACAAATATGGATAGAGTGCAGCACAGGGGACGTCCGACAGTACACCACTCCCTCAGCACTGCACCGGAGCGTCAGCGTTGGGCGTTTGTGCTCAACGCCCTCCTAGAGTGGGACTTGAACCCAGAAGCTTGTGACTGTGAGTCAAGAGGCCTACCAACTAGGCCACAACTGTGAAATTTGCAGGATATCAGGGGAAAATGCAGGACAGAAAGATGAATGGGATAGATCTTTCAAAGACCCAGCGTAGACATGATGGGTTGAACAGCCTCCTTCTGCGTCATATGAATCATAAATTTTTTTTTTTTTAAAGCGCACTCCAGCTCTTTCGTGGAAGTGTAACTAGTTTAGTGGACATTAATTTATTCATTAAGCGCTGTATATAGATGCCTTCACGTACGTTGGTGATGTGTGCCTGGAGCTGTAACTTATTGGAAAACTGTTGAACTCAGTCTGTTAATGGTGTGGCTCTGTTAACACAGGAGCTTTTAATATGACAGAACAAATGAAAACTTAACTGCCTGTGAAAAACACTCCTGGTGACACAGAAGGACTGTGTGGCGTGGCCCTGTGGAGATTTGTTCACACATTCTTTGTTTTTTTTTTGTGTGTGTGAACTTCTGGAATGGCTGGTCTGCCTGTGCCTAGCCCAGCCTGCCTTGTACTGGTTGTGAAGGTGCCATTGTTTGTCGTGCAAACACTGGGTGCCCACGTGTTGCTGCTCCTTGGCAGCAAGCGAGGCCCAAACACCTGAGAAGGGGAAGGGGAGGGGAGGCAGCGACGCTGTACGGCAGAAGTAGCAGTGAGCCACTGATGTCTTTGTTGTTGCTGGGCCCCGGAGGCGCATCACTTGTGTGTTTGACGTGGAAAGCCAGCATCGAAATTGCCCCGTTCGCAACAGAAAGAGGGAGGTGAAAATGACTGAGAGAATTGTAACGCAAATACAACTTTGCCATTTTACTGCAGTATACCATGTCACACACCATCACTATTCTCTCAAATCATTGCTTTCAAAATACATCTTTTAAACCTTCTGAATTCAGTGTTACACTTCCCAGCAAGAGACGTATTCCAAAGTGAAGGCTAAATTTGGTAAAACCTAAGGATGCTGGTGTCATGAATAATGGTGGGATTCTGGTGAACACAACTGCTTCTCCTGTTGGGCACAGGGAGTAGGTGCCAACATCCATCAAACCCTTCCCTATTGGTCAAAGGGACCACTGTACTGACCTGTATGGTACCCCTTTTCCTATCGGCTGTAGGATGGACTGCAGTGACCCACATCAAACCTCTTTACTGATTGGTCAAAGGGAACACTGTAATGACCCATATGGTACCTCTTTCCCTATTGGCTGAAGATTGGACTGCACTGACCCATATCAAACCTCTAACGATTGGTCAAAGGGAGTACTGTACTGACCCTTCTCTTATTGGCTGAAAGATGGGCTGTAATGACCCACCTGATACCCCTTCCCCTATTGGCTGAAGGGTGTGGAATATACTGATCCACCTGGTACCCCATTCCCCTATTGGCTGAAGGGTGTGTAATATACTGATCCACCTGGTACCCCCTTCCCCTATTGGCTGAAGGGTGTGGAATATACTGATCCACCTGATACCTCTTCCCCTATTGGCTGAAGGGTGTGGAATATACTGATCCACCTGGTACCCCCTTCCCCTATTGGCTGAAGGGTGTGGAATACACTGATCCACCTGATGCCTCTTCCCCTATTGGCTGATGGGTGTGGACAGTACTGACCCACCTGATACCCCTTCCCCTATTGGCTGATGGGTGTGGACAGTGCTGACCCACCTGGCAGCCTCTATGCAAAATGGACATGAGATACCCTCAATCACGACACAGGAGAGAAGATAGGTGATTCAAAGGCTTTAATCATCTGAGAACTGTACAGCAGCCGAGAAGTGTGCTCATCACATGCTGCCGAGTGAGCCCCATCCTATATACCATTTCCTGGGGGCGGAGCCAGAGGCAGAGTCCCCCAGGGTTCCAAGCCCGGTCTTAAAGGGCCAACGCATTAAAGGTAAGGTACCATTATAGCAGCTGCGGATAACATTCATCACAGGACATCAGTTCCCTGTGTCACATGACGAGGGCTGAATTCCAGGGATGAGTTGGTGCTGAGAATGTAGCAAACGCCGCACCTCAACTCCCTGTTTATTGAGGAGAGCCTTTTTTTTTTACGAAGGCAGCTGTGAACATTTATTAGTTCCTTCCAAAGCTGCTTTGCCAGTTACACTTGGATGTTTTCTAGTTCTGTAGGTTTTGCCTGATTGTTTGGTGCAGAACAAGTGCTGGCTGACCGGCAGCTGCTTTGACCCAATTTGGTTTGTTATTTTGGTTTCAATTTAAATTCTGAAAAGCTCACCGCCTGAAAGTTGGAAGGCTTAAACCAGGGGGAGCTGAGAGGGCTCGGGATGCTGAGCCTGAACAGAGACCCAGGCAGTAAATCATGTTGCTCATCATTGCCACATGTTAAAAGGAAGGTACTGGGAGCAAAACAAAAATCTATACCAAAATAAGTTCTTTCCAACTCCTTCCCTCACCCATTCTGATGAAGCGGTAAGAGGTTTTCCGAGTGCTAATGGTTCGGAGGGGCCTGCTGTCCTGGACTCTGTCTCCCAGCAGGGAGTGACTCCACAGTGATGAGGCTACCAGAGTATCCCTGTGTACATTCCTGCGACTCCCTAACCTGGATGTGAATTGGAATGTGTCTGACTGTAATGTATCCTTGATCAGCGCCCGTACTTTGGCAATCCCAGGCTGGAGCTGAACTTCCAGTGCTCCAAGTCTTTTCCCGATCCCTCTCTGTGCGCACCCCTTGTTTAGGTCATTGCGTTCATTTCAACCCTGCCCTTTATTTTATACCAGCCCTAAAAGAAGTGAAACTTGCATCTTGCGACCGGCGGGCGTGAAATGTAACCATCCAGTCATCCGATTTTAACCCCCCTCTAATTGTGTAACTGGTTTATTGTGTAAAAGAGAGGTTTTTTTTCAGTCTGGAAGGACAAAAGGCAAAGTTCTGCTATCTGGTTTCGTCCAGTTCAACCACAGGTTTCAATAAACATTAACTTCTTTATCAGTGATGGCAACAGGCAGATTTGGTTGGAGTAAGAGTAGTGAGGAAGATGAAATAAAGAGTGCCCAAGGTCACTGGAAGGACTTAAAAATGGAAAACAAAAATAAAAAATGCCATTCGGTTCTAGTGATGCAGGAGACTCCGGGGAATGAGGCGGAACGGGATCTTCTATAACTGAGCTGACCCATAGGGAAAAAGGAGATCCGCTCAGGAGCAAAACTGATCTGGCCTTGCTTTTAACCCTAAGTTTATGCTTCCAAATCAGAACAAATGGTTCTCGACTCACTGGTGATGTGTCCCCCCCTTCTCTGTTAGTCACAAGGAAATGTCCAATGCTGTGATCCAATCATTCCGTTGGACGCCTGCCTTTCCAAACGGTGCTTTCCATATGGATGCAAAGCTGCGATGTTCTACCCTTTGTGTGGTACATGGTGAACTTTTCCAATCATTGAATCAGAATTGCAAACTCGCCATTGTTTAGATTTATGAACAGTTGTGCTCAAATCCCCAAAAGAGAGATTGAACAGTTTAGGCCTATCCTCTCCGGAGTTTAGAAGAATGAGGGGAGATCAAATTGAGGTGTACAAGATGATAAAAGGTATGGATAAAGTTTATTTAAAAATTTTTTTAAAATAAATTTAGATTACCCAATTATTTTTTCCAATTAAGGGGCAATTTAGCGTGGCCAATCCACCTACTCTGCACATTTTTGGGTTGTGGGGGTGAAACCCACGCAGACACGGGGAGAATGTGCAAACTCCACACGGACAGTGACCCAGAGCCGGGATCGAACCTGGGACCTCAGCGCCGTGAGGCGGTTGTGCTAACCACTAGGCCACCGTGCTGCCCTCGGTATGGATAAAGTAGGTGTTGCGCTAACAATTGCACACAGAAACACAAAACGGTACAAAAGAGGCTTTATTACCGTGAGATGTTGTTACCTCAAGTGGAGCTGTAAAATGGCAGCTCAGGAGACCTCATGGATATTTATACTGCTCCCTGTGGGCGGAGCTAGCCGGCAGGGGCTTACCGACAAACTATGCAGGGGCTTACCGACAAACCTGTAATAGCCGGTACTATTGTACATCCCCTAATAGAGGCACACACACATATATACAGTGGTATTACCACAGTAGGCGTGGAGCAGATGCCACTTGTGGGGCATTCTGGGACAAGAGGCCATAGTTTCAGGATATGAAGTAGCAAATTTAGAGCAGATTTGAGGAGAAACTACTTCTTCCAAAGGATTGTAACCCTGTGGAATTTGCTACCCCAGACTGTGGTGGATGTTTTGACAGAGAGTAAATTTAAGGAGGTGTTAATTGGTAATGGGGTTGAAGGGTTATGGAGGACGGGCAGGACGGTGGAGTTAAGGCCAGGATGAAACCAGCCATGATCAAATGGTGGAGCAGACTCGATGGGCCAAATGGCCTAATTCTGCTCCTAGATCTTATGAACTTCTGAAATCCTGTTGACTGCCTTCTCAGATATATATACATGAAGGTGTACATTAATAGATTTGCATCACAGCTTTTAATTTGATCTATTCTTTAATTTGTTGCCTTGCTTTATATTTACTCCCTGGGCTGGATTCTCCACACCCCGACGCCGGCAGAGAATCCAGTTTCCGGCACAAAATCGGGTACCGGCACTGGCTCAGCGATTCTCCGCTGCCAAAGGTGGGCACTGCCACTGTCGGAGAGGGAACACGTCACGCCGCTGAGCAGATGTCACGTTTTGTGAGTTTCCTCCCGGTGCCCAGCTTTCGAGACCGTCCTTGTGGGGCCGTTAGCACTGCTGCCTCACAGCGGCAGGAACCCGGGTTCCATTCCGACCTCAGGTGACTGTGTGGCGTTTGCAACTCTCTCCCCGTGTGTGCATGTTTTTCCTCCGGGTGCTCCGGTTTCCTCCCACAGTCCAAAGATGTGCAGGTTAGGTGGCTTGGCCGTGCTAAATTGCCCTTAGTGTCCATAAGGCTAGGTGTGGTTACGGGGCGAGGGTGGGGGGAGTGGGCCTTGTTGGGGTATCTCTTTTGGAGGGTCGGTGCAGACTCGATGGGCCGAATGGCCTCGTTCTGCTCTGTATGATTCTAAATACTTTACATTGAGATTGAAATAAGGAAGCTTGAAGAATGTGGTTCAGATATGCAGGGCGTGTGTGTGTGTATTTCATTTTGTGGATATAATGAATGCTGCATACCATATATTCTTTGAAGGATTAATTCCGCGCTAAACCAAATTACAAAACACAGGTTGTAGTCATAGTACAGCAGCTGATTGACTCAGGACCCCCCCCCCCCCCCCCCCAACCAAAACTGGTCCAATTCAACGAGGAAAGGGTGGTGAGGCCGGGGGGAACTCTTTGCCACAGCGGAAGGCTGTGGAGGCCAAATCACTGAGTGCCTTTCTTTAAGACCTGGATGGAGAGGTTTTTGATCAACAAGGGGATCGAGGGTTACGGGGAGAAGGCAGGAGATTGGGGGATGAGGAAAATATCAGCCGTGATTGAATGGCGGAGTAGACCCGATGGGCCGAGTGGCCTCGTCCTGCGCCTGTGCCTCATTAACACAGCTTTGCTGGATCTGTGGCATTCAGCATAACTTTCTTCCCAGAGGTAAGAGTTTTGTTTGTGTGTGTGTGTGTGTGTGTGTGTATGGGGGGGGGGGGTTAAAAAAATAAGAATTTCTGAATGCTTGCGCCTGTGAAAACAATGGAAAATTGCCTGACGAAGAACAGACAGCGGGTGGGTGAGGGGGGGGGGGGGGGGGGGGGGGGGGTTGGGTGTGGCTGGGGGTAGCAAGGTTTCTCCCCCAGTGACTGATGGCGACTTGTGCAGAGACCCAGCCCTGCTGTCAGAGCGTGCTCCCTACCAAACAGCTGTGTGGTGTACAATCATTGGTCTGGATAGAGCATGTGACGGGGAGTCGGAGGGGTTGGGGGGGGTGGTGCGTGCTGAGTGGAGCAGCAGTTGGCTGCTGATGCCTTGTACTTTGGCCCTGCGTCGTAAAGGAGATTAGCCCTTTAAACTGCAGGGATTACAGTTTCTTAGGGGTGGGTGTGGATCCACCTACTGTACGCATACATCTGCAGAAAAGTGCTTACAGCGTCGTACGGCTTGTACAACAGCAGCCAAGGCCTTAAGTAGGGGGGGAGAAGGGTTCAGGCAGATGGTTTAGTTTCTTTTAAAACCTTGACCCCCCCCACCTCCCAACACACACACTGACCACAGTCTGCCTTCTTTGGCCTGGATGTTCTAACCCTTCAATCACAAATTCGGCCAGTTTTCGCCTTCAGCACTATCTTATGTGAAGCGCGTTAATTAGCGATGAGTTTGCCAAAGTTCGTTTACTGCGGCACGCAGCTTTGCACTATCCTGCGGGTGGGTGGGTGAAGCTCTGCCCCCCACCTCTTCTCGCCTCCTAATTCAAATGCTAAATGGCTGGTAAATCATTTTTCAGCACTGAATATTCAAAACCACTGCATGGTCTGGGGCCCTGGCGAGGCTTTTAAGATGCCCCTTTTCGTAAGCCCTCCTGCTGTGTGCCTGTGTTAATAAAATGCTGGAATAACCTCCTCGAGAAGTGGCAAACGTGGATCTTGCCCCTCTCTCACTCACCCCTCCATCGCCCCGTACAGTTGGGTAAGGTGTTGAGATGGCCATAAAGGATTGAGAGCTCGGATGTCAATCAGAAATCAGATGCATTTGTTTATTTTGCTGGATTGCAGCGCTTTTAGTTTTCAAAATTGGTTATCGTTGAGAAGCAATGAGGAAATGCTAATTAAAAAAAAAAAAATCGTGCACTCTTTCAATCGGTGTTCGCTCAGTTTTAATGATTGCTCCATTTTTGACTGCCTGCGGTTTTGACAGGGCAAATCTTTCGGAGAAACCCACCTTTTCTAAATGGGGCGGAAAATAGACGACTGTTTCTTTGAGGGGTTTGAGTGTATCAGATTTACATGCCAATCGTTACAATTAAACGTGGCTTTGTCATGGAAATGGTATCCTCCCCATCACAAACTCTGTCTGCATCTATATCTGTAATCTCGGCCGTCTCTGCTCCTGTCTCTGACCATCCTCTTGCTGAAGCTCTTCATTCCTGTTTTTGTTACCTCCACACTCCGCTGTCGCATTGTTCTCCTCCTCTATGAACACAAATACTCTCTCATCCTCATTCCTGGGCATCGCCCCACCCTGTCTCTTAACCTCTTCCAGCCCGAACAAATCCACGTCCTTCAGCTGCGACCTCCTGTGCGCACTCACTTCTGGTTACCCTATCTTTTCCAGCTGTGCTTTCAGTTTCCCACCTCTGGAATTCCCACCTTGAAACTGTGCCCCCACCCCCCCTCCCCCCCCACCACCCCCCCTCTACCTTTTTACTGTCATTTCAGAACCTCCCGTAACTGGTTGGCAGACAGGAAACAAAGAGTAGGAATAAACAGGTCTTATTCCAAATGGCAGGCAGAGTGACTGGTTCAGTACTGCAGGGATTGGTGCTGAGACCCCCAGCTATTTACAATGTATATTGATGATTTAGATAAGGGAACTCAATGTAATATCCCCACATTTGCAGATGACACCAAGTTGGGTCGGAGGGTGAACGGTGAGGAGGATGCAGAGATGCATCAGCAGGATTGGGCCAGGCTGAGTGAGTGGGCGTATGCGTGGCAGATGCAATATAATTTGGATAAATGCGAGGTTGTCCACTTTGATAGCAAAAACAGGAAGGCAGATTATGCATCTGAATGCGCAACGAGACGCCAGCATCTTTGTGTACCAGTCGCTGAAGGTAAGCAATGCCGGTGAAGCAGGCAGAAAGCAAATGGTATGTTGGTCTTCATAGCGAGAGGATTCGAGCACAGGAGCGGCGATGTCTTGCTGCAGTTAGACCACACTGCATTGGTGAAACCACACCTGGAACATTGTGTGCACTTTTGATCTCCTTATTTGAGGAAGGATGTTCCTGCTACAGAAGAATGCAGCGAAGGTTTACCAAACTGGCGGTACTGATGTATAAGGAGAGATCGAGTTGGTTAGGAGTGTAGTCTCTGGGGGTTCCTGTGCCAGCATTCCCTCAAGGCCAAAACATTGGGCGTTAGATATAGCTCTTTGGGCAAATGGGATCAAAGGATATGGGGGGGGAAGTGGGAACAGGTTACCGAGTTGGATGATCAGTCATGATCGTATTGAATGGCAGAGCAGACTGGAAAGGCCGAATGGCCCCTGCTCCTATTTTCTATGTTTAAGGCACAACTCTTCACCCAAAACTGTTAGCCACTTTTTCTGATATTTCCTCCTTTGGCTGAGTGCTAATTCTCTCCTGATTACCTCCTTGTGGAGCACCTTTGGGATATTACCCTACATCCAAGATGCTGTAACAAATTGTTGGTGATGTTGAAAAGGATTACTGCAGATGGGTATGGTGTCTTTTGTATAATTGCAGTTCGTCATTTTGTATTTCGCCGAAAATCTCCAAAAGTATGAGGAGGAGATGAAGAAAGTTAATCCTGTGCTTCTGGCTCCTGTGAAAGTACATAAAGGGGTCCAGTACGTTTGTAACTCATTCGATAAGGGTTACTGTCCCTCTTCATGTGCAGGATCTAGAGATGCAGCATACCATGGTTCTGGCTTTGCATGTTTGGAGCATGCAATGATTTAAGGCATTTCGAATATACTCCCAAGTTTACATATCGGTGATGTCAGCGGGTCTATTTGTACTGATATGTTGCAGGAAAGACCGTGCAGTAAGATGCGACTTAGGTGATACTCTCGATTCCTCCGCTGAAGTTACTGCCACAAATACTTTCACTACTCTTTTAAGAAAAAGTCGCTCAGAATAATTCGTACAGATACAAAGATAGGGGCGGCTCTGAGCTTAAAATCTGACTTTGGAAAGATTGAATCTGCAATTGTGTGTTTTTTTTTCATGTGGCCAGAACATTTCATGCACCCGTCATTGGCTCACACTGAAATCCTACTGTCAACAATGATGCTTTGTACCGGTAATTAGGTATGTGTTAATTGTTGAACCCTTCTCTACTGGATTTCGCCATGTTGCTTCTTATAGTACGGAGGGGGAGGGGGGTGGCGCTACCCTGTTCCGAGGATGTGGTGTTGGTGGCAGTTTCTGAGTTTATATTTGGGCTGCAGTCGAAATGTCTGAACTCACTTTTTTGATGAATGGCAGGAAGGAATTAGATTGAATGAGTGACGGAGGAACTCCTGTCAGATGTCGTGGACATGTTTTTAATGCCCCGTCTACCAGATTGTGCTTCCCTGCGGAGCTCTCGTTGTTTGGTGCTGCGTTGCCGCTCCATTACATTTTGCGCTTGAGGTGGAGATTCGCTCCACTTTCTATTACAGCGGCAAGAAAATACTTGGAAAGGTTTCTCAAAACGTTCTTCATCACTCGGGCAGAGTCTTTCCACTTTCGTCAACTCTCTCCCCAAGCGTTGGCCCTTCTTGCAGTGGGAGTAATCCCATCGGCATTTCCAAAATCCTTCACGTTTCCAATATAATTTGCAACATAGAACATAGAACATAGAACAGTACAGCACAGAACAGGCCCTTCAGCCCTCAATGGTGTGCCAAGCCATGATCACCCTACTCAAACCCACGTATCCACCCTATACCCGTAACCCAACAACCCCCCCTTAACCTTACTTTTATTAGGACACTACGGGCAATTTAGAATGGCCAATCCACCTAACCTGCACATCTTTGGACTGTGGGAGGAAACCGGAGCACCCGGAGGAAACCCACGCAAACACGGGGAGGACGTGCAGACTCCACACAGACAGTGACCCAGCCGGGAACCGAACCTGGGACCCTGGAGCTGTGAAGCATTTATGCTAACCACCATGCTACCCATGCTACCCTAAACTAGCATCCTATTGTATATCATCTGTGTATTTTATACTGAAATACAGTAAGGTTGGAAAGCTGATGCGTTCTGTTCAGTGGCCTGGCCCTCGATCGGGGCCCACGGATCTGTGGGCGGGCCCGTACCGTGGGGGCACTCCTTCCTTCCCCGCCGGCCTCTGTAGGGCTCCGCCATGGCAGGCGTGGAGAAGAGCCCCCCTGCGCATGCGCAGGAACACGCCGGCCGGTCTGCGCATGCGCGGAACCACGCTGCCCTATGCGCCAACTCGCGCCAACCCCTCCGGCGCCTGGTGGTTAACATAAATGCTTCACAGCTCCAGGGTCCCAGGTTCGGTTCCCGGCTGGGTCACTGTCTGTGCAGAGTCTGCACGTCCTCCCCCTGTGTGTGTGGGTTTCCTCCGGGTGCTCCGGTTTCCTCCCACAGTCCAAAGATGTGCGGGTTAGGTGGATTGGCCATGCTAAATTGCCCGTAGTGTCCTCAAAAGTAAGGTTGGGGGGGGGGGGGGTGTTGTTGGGTTACGGGTATAGGGTGGATACGTGGGTTTGAGTAGGGTGATCATTGCTCGGCACAACATCGAGGGCCGAAGGGCCGGGCCTGTGCTGTACTGTTCTATGTTCTATGGATGTGCGGGGGATTCCGCAACTTCCGGTTGGCCTGACGGCGGAGTGGTTCACACCGTTCTTGACGCAGCGTCGGGCCATCCCGCCGATTGCGGGAGAATCCCGCCCAATGTCTCCAGAGCCACGGGACACTCCGACTAAGAGGTTGGCCATTTAAGACTGAGATGAGAAGTAATTTCTTCATTCACAGGGTGGTGAAACTTTGGAATTCTTTGCCCCAGGGGGCTGCAGATGCCCAACCATTGAGTATATTCAAGATAGAGCTTGATAGATTTCTAGATATTAAAGACATCAAGGGATATGGAGATAATGCAGGAAAGTGGCATTGAGGTGGCTGAACGGCCATTATTTAATTGAATGGCAGAGCAAACATGAGGTGCTGAATGGCTTGCCACTCCTATTTCTTGTGTTCCGCTCTGTTACCTGCTCTGTTGCAGTCCCTCCCTCTAAGCTATGCTTACAACCAGAGGCTTGTCACATTGCGCAATCTCCCAAGACTTATCATTCCACAAGGGTCATTGCACTCTCCAAACGATAATGTTAAAAGAATTTGTAGTTAATACAAAATCCGTCACGTTGTCAAGGTAACTTACTTGACAACTAATCTTCCACAAGCGCCCTTTCCAGTGTGCATCTTCTCTCTCGTTAGTGAGGGGCTGTCATTTCTGCCACCTCCTTGGTACATTCCAAACCTCTGGAGCCACTGAAGTACCGTCACTGTTGTAACGCAGGCAGCCAGTTTATACACAGCAAGCTCCCACACACAGACGATCATGACCAGACAGTCTACTTTGATAAATGCTGATGGAGGCATTACTTCCCTGCTCTTCAATGAGATAGGGAAATCTTTCACAACCCCCCTGGGCAGACAAGGCCCCGGCTTAATATCTTATCCGAGAAACAGACCCTTTGACAGCGCATCGCTACCTCCAATACTGCACTGGTGTTTAATAATAACAATAATAAATGCTTACTCATGGGCAGCACGGTAGCACAAGTGGTTAGCACTGTGGCTTCACAGCTCCAGGGTCCCAGGTTCGATTCCCCGCTGGGTCATTGTCTGTGTGGAGTCTGCACGTTCTCCCCGTGTCTGCTTGGGTTTCCTCCGGGTGCTCCGGTTTCCTCCCACAGTCCAAAGATGCGCAGGTGAGTTGGACTGGCCATGCTAAATTGCCCGTTGTGTCCAAAAAGGGTAGGAGGGGTTATCGGGTTACGGGGATAGGGTGGAAGTGAGGGCTTAAGTGGGTCGGTGCAGACTCGATGGGCCGAATGGCCACCTTCTGCACTGTATGTTCTATGTTATTGTCACGAGTAGGCTTCAATGAAGTTATTGTGAAAAGCCCCTAGTTGCCACATTCCGGCACCTGTTTGGGGAGGCCGGTACGGGAATTGAGCCCGCGCTGCTGGCCTTGTTCTGCATTAAGCCCGAATCTTGTGCTTCCGTCACGGCCTTCTCACTTAGAGGCAAGAGTCATGGTTTGGCAGGACCGAGTGGGATGCTGGGCCATTTCAGAGGGCAGGTAAGAGTCAACCACATTGCTGTGGGTCTGGAGTTATATGTAGGCCAGACCGGGTAAGGACAGCAGATTTCCTGACCTGAAGGGGTATGAGTGAACCAGATGCTTTTTGTTACACAATAATCGACAATGGTTTCCTGGCCACTATTACCCAGACTTAGCTTTCTAATTCCAGATTTATTCCATGAATTGGAAGTCCACCAGCAGCCGTGGTGGGATTCTAAACCACGTTCCCAGGCATTGGCCTGGAACTCTGGCTTACTCGTCCAGTGACGTGAATTGCGAGTCTGGTTTACACAATCGGCGGTGGACTTCTTCCTTTCCCACCTCTTTTACCTCCTCCTCCTAAAGGCCTCGGCCCCTTCCGGGGTGCCGGTTTCACCACAGAGCCTCAGGTGCCTTTCACCCCGGATCTGCCGCATTATTCCCGATTTCCCCATTCATCTGCTGGCCAGGCTTTACTCGGGCAACACGGTGCAGATCTGTGGGTTAAATCTAGGGCCGCCCCACCGCCCAGGGATGGCGTCGCTCAACGAGAACACCAACCTGCATTTGCATAGCGCCGACAACGTCATCCCAAGGTGCCTCGCAGGAGTGACGATTGAAGGAGGCACCGAAGGAAATGTTGACGCCGGTGAGCGAAAGCTTGGTTGGCGTGACGGAGCACCTTAGAGAGAGAGAGAGAGAGAGGAGGAGGCGGCAAGGTTTGGGAGGGAATTCCGGAGCTGGGAACAGGTCAATTGAATGAATGGCCACTGAAAGTGGAGCAGTAAAATTTGGGGGTGCGTGATGCACAAGAGGCCCGAATCGGTTTCACATCCTTCGGCGGCGACTCGCCTCAGGAAACGCAACACAAGCAGTGAAGGTGTTGCTCACAACAATTCCGGGTCACGACCCGGGCATGGAATTTGATCGTTATTTGCGCCGGCTAGATTTTCCAGCTCTCCCTCTCTCTGGGGGTAAAGAACAAGGAAGTTTTGAGAAGTTTGTGTTGGTGAATCATTGCCCTTGTGAAGTTGAACATGCTGTTTCAGCTAATTACTAAATCAGGATCCTTTTCAATGCAGCGTTCTCCGTGACACTTGTGAACCAGGGTGAACTTCCTCCTGATGAACAACTTGCACTGTCTGATGCCACTGGCATCATCAAGGTTATCCAAGCTGGGCTTTAAGGAAGGGAACAGTGAAATTGATTGCAAACCCGTTGAAACAAACTGTTCTCCTTGAGACAGGGAGCTTGTTGTGTGTTTCCACACCACAGGAATTGAGACAGTCTTCGAAAGTGAGCAAGATTTCGCAGCTCTGTGCCACATCAGCTCAGCTGCTGCGCTTGGAGCAGACGGTCTGAATTAATTCTGTCCTTAATAGTCAACAGGGAGGCGGAGCGGGGGAGGTGACAGGGGTGGTGGAGGGTAAAAGGTGGGAGGGTAAGATGGAGTGCAAAGTGCAGGGGGGAGGGGTGGAGAGGCACGGTAGGCAGATGGGCTGTGTGGTGGCAAGGGGTTAGGGTGGAGTAGTGGGGGGGTGGGGGTGGGGGTGGGGGAGGGGAGATGGGGTGAGGATAGATTTAGATGGATGTGAGGATGGGGCAGGGGTGAGGTGGGGGATGGGGTGAGGGAGGCAGGTCGGGGACGGGATGGGTGAGGGAGGTGGGATGGGCTGAGGAGCGCAGTGGTGGGTTGGGGTGTGGGGGAGCATGGCGCGAGGTTGGGCTGAGAGGGAGGTGGATGAGGGGAAGTGGTGGGGAGGACTGAGGGTGAGAAGGGGGGAGGGGATGGGAGGGATGGGGGAGGGTGGAGGGGATGGGGAGGGTTGTGGAGGGGATGGGGAGGGGGAAGGGGGAGGGGAGGGGGTGCGGGAGGATTGGGGGAGCGGATGGGATGGGTTGGGGGAGGGGATGGGTTGGAGGAGTGGAGGGGAGGGGGATGGGTGGGCGATGGGGAGGGCTGGTGTGGGGTGATGGGGAAAGAGATGGCGATGGGGTGGAGGGGGGGATGGGTTGGGGTGGGGAGGGGATGGGTTGGGGTGGGGAGGGGATGGGTTGGGTGGGGGAGGGCTGGTGTGGGGTGGTGGGGAAGGAGATGGCGATGGGGTGGGGGAGGGGATGGGTTGGGGGTGGGGGAGGGGCTGGGGTGGGGGAGGGGGTGGGGTAGGGGTGGGGGAGGGGTGGGGTGGGGGAGGGCTGGTGTGGGGTGGTGGGGCAGGAGATAGCGATGGGGTGGGGGAGGGGATGGGTGGGGGAGGGCTGGTGTGGGGTGGTGGGGAAGGAGATGGCGATGGGGTGGGGGAGGGGATGGGGTAGGGGTGGGGTGGGGGAGGGCTGGTGTGGGGTGGTGGGGAAGGGGATGGGCTTGGGGTGGGAGGGGTTGGGGTGAGGGAGGAGATGGGTTTGGGGTGGGAGGGGTTGGGGTGGGGGAGGGGATGGGGAGGAAAAGGGGTGGGGGATGGGGTGGGGGAGGGGATATGGTGGAGGAGGGGCTCTAGAGCTTTTCCAGTTTTGTAGCTCAGTTTTGACCTTTGTTTTTCTCGTCTGATCATTGAAACGAGGCCTAGACAGGCCGTAAAGTAAGAGAAATCTCAGTCACATAATTTGTGGGCTCATAGAAATATAATTCACTCAACCCTCCTCACATCCTACATCTATTCTCCATATTTCCTCTGTAAATCTTTGTGGTAACACGAGTCCTTCTGCTGCTTTGCCTTGTTGCTGTGCGATGTAAAGTGAGTGGCGTCTCACAAAGTCACAGCCGCACAAAAATAGCTTGGAGAGCGGCAGTAAAACTCTCGAGCTGTCAGCTGCACAGGTGGTTTTGTCATAGTTTCACCCCCACCCCCCACCCCCCACCCCACCCCACGCAACCCCCTCAGATTAAAACAAAGTGAGCAATCCTGTGGCACGAGGGATGGAGTAGAAGGCATTGTTGTGGATCGCTGCTTTCAGAAAGGGCGATGAGACTCTGCAAACAGGTTTGGCCGGGTCACGAGGGCCTCTGGTATTCCTGAGGGCTCCCACATTGGGCTGTTTTCTTCTCGGGGCCTGTGTGCGCCCCTCTTCCTGGGGAATAGCTTATTCCCCCCCACCCCCCCCCCCAACCCCCGCGTCCCTTCAGTTTTATTCAGAACCCCACGACACTTCTTTCAAAGAAAACCACCAACTCCCCTCAAGACATTGAGCATCGAGGTTTTGCCCCAGTTTCATTAGCACACGCCTGCCTGTCTGTTAAACAGCAACCAGAGCAGTACAGCAACATTCCTCGTCGGACATGCCTGCCGTTCGAGCAGCTTTCAACTGCGAGGGACAGAATTTTTTTTCTTAAATCGCACACACCAAAAATAGTTCCCAGAGCTGACTGATGCCCAGTACAGCTGTGCCTTGGTGCTGCTCAATAATTTTGATTTTCTCACCAGCCACACGGGTTCCTCGCCGTTGACTTTTCCCGTACACCGCGCCGTGAGTCACCCCTGTTGATGGCTGCAACGGCCTTGCGCAACCGTGGGCCATTTTTTTGAACGAGGGTCGTTTCGACCGCATTGGATTACTCGACTGCAATGCTGAACTTTGCGGACGACCGAGGTGAAAATGAAATGAAATGAAAATCGCGTATCGTCACGAGTAGGCTTCAAATTAAGTTACTGTGAAAAGCCCCTAGTCGCCACATTCCGGCGCCTGTTCGGGGAGGCTGGTACGGCAATTGAACCCCCGCTGCTGGCCTGCCCTGGTCTGCTTTAAAAGCCAGCTATTTAGCCCAGTGTGCTAAACCAGCCCCTGTGCTTTCTCCATCCTTAGCCTCCTCGATTGCCGTCGCCCCACGATCGGTGGCCGTGCCTTCAGTGGCCTGCGCCCACCCCCCCGAGTTCTGGAGTCCACTATCTGGATCCCATCCCCCACCCGCCCCCCAAGACACTCCTTAAAAATGACCGTTCTGGCCAATCTTTTGGCACCTGCGCGAACACACTCTGGGCGCGATTCTCCGGTCTCCGACACCGAATTCACGTTCGGCCAGAGAATCCCCGTTTGCGCTGAAATCGTGGGGGTGGGTGGTGGGGGGGGGGGGGGGGGGGGTGGTGTGCTTTTTGCGATCTCCGCCCCCTCCAAAGTGGTGAGAGTGCGTTGTACCACAGGCTTCAGGATGTTGCCTGAGGCCCTCCCCCTGATCTCCATCCCCGACCTGCCAGGTTCCCAACGGCGTGGGGGTCTCGTGCTATTTTTTTCGGGAACACGGCGCAGCGGCTGTGGACTCAGTCCAGTGCCGCCACAGTCGGGGGAGAGCCGATCTGCGGGCAGGGGGGGGGACTTTAGCAGGGGCTGGGGGGGCACTGCTGGGGCTGGTGGGCCTGGCCAACCCTCTGAAAAAGCCTCCTACCCAGGCCCACTCCCCATCCCCATAACGCCACCTAATCTGCACTTCTTTGGACTGTGGGAGGAAACCGGAGCACCCGGAGGAAACGCATGCAGTCATGGGGAGAAAATACAAACTCCAAACAGTCACCCAAGGCCAGAATCGAACCCCGGTCGCTGGCGCTATGAGGCAGCAGTGCTAACCAAATTAGGGTGGAAAGCCCCTAGTCGCCACATTTCGGCACCTGTTCGGGGTGTCCTGTGCTGCCTGACCTGCTGGACATCTCCATCATTTTCTATGAATATAATCGAGAAATCTGATTGGTTGAGCCATGGAATCAGTGCAATGCAGAAGGGGACCATTCAGCCCATCGAGCCTGCATCGACCCTTCGAAAGAGCATGCCACCTCGGCCCACTCCCCCGCCCTGTCCCCAAAACCCCACCTAACCTGCACATCTTTAGACACCTATGGAGCGATTTAGCATGGCCAATCCAACATGGCCTGCACATAGAACATAGAACATAGAACAGTACAGCACAGAACAGGCCCTTCGGCCCTCAATGTTGTGCCGAGCCATGATCACCCTACACAAACCCACGTATCCACCCTATACCCGTAACCCAACAACCCCCCCCCCTTAACCTTACTTTTATTAGGACACTACGGGCAATTTAGCATGGCCAATCCACCTAACCCGCACATCTTTGGACTGTGGGAGGAAACCGGAGCACCCGGAGGAAACCCACGTACACAGGGGGAGGACGTGCAGACTCCACACAGACAGTGACCCAGCCGGGAATCGAACCTGGGACCCTGGAGCTGTGAAGCATTTATGCTAACCACCATGCTTTGGACTCTTCATTTTATTTACTTCCGTGTCCATGCTTTCGATCGCCTCTTTGAACTTTTCTGCCCACCTCTGTACCCCACCCCATCCCCCGTCCTCGATGCCCACAACTCATGAAAGAAAAAAGAAAATTCCCCGACTTTCCCAAACAGTAGCCAACATGTTGAGGGCGACCCGGTTGTGCAGTGGTTAGCACTGCTGCCTCATGACGCCAAGGATGCGGGTTCGATCCTGGCCCCGGGTCACTGTCCGAGTGGAGTTTGCACTTTCTCCTCGTGTCTGCGTGGGTCTCACCCCCGCGGACCAAAGCTGTGCAGGGTAGGTGTATTGGCCACACTAAATTGCCCCTTAATTGGAAAAAAAATTATTAAAAACACATGATAAATTTACAGCAACAACTTTCATTCATTCATTTGCATTTGCACAATAGAAAGCAACTCGAAGCTACTGAGAGGTTTGCTCAGTCATTTCAGAGGCAGTCAAGATTCAATCACACCACACTGCGTCTGGAGTCCGCATCCAGGCCAGACCGGTTAAGGGTGGCAGATTTCCTTCCCTAAAGGGCATTAATGTAACCAGACAGATACGTGTCCCGTCGGAACAATCGACAATACTCCCCATTACTGAGCCGAGCATTCAGTTCCAGATTGACTAATTAATTGAACTAAAATTTCACCAGTTGAGACGGGATTTGAACCTGTCACCAAAGCATTAGCCTGGGCCCCGGGATTACCAGTGGTGTGGCATTACCACCACGCCACGGCCTTCCTCGTCAGGGCTCGGCAAAAAAAATACAGTAACTTTAGCTCCTCCTCCCTCCCCTGTAGGAAACGGAGTTGGCTGCAGAAATGCTTTAATCTGTAGACGTCCGACAAGTGATTTCTTTTTTTGCTGCTGTGCGTTTAAAGATTGCTTCTTCAACGCAAAACCAGAATTATTCATCTATATTTTCCCCTCTTCTTCGCCGATACTTCGTTACATGCTGTTGGGCATCGAGCTCGCAAATGGGGGAAACGTTTTCAAATCCGCCGTCTCCTTTTTGGTCAAAACCAGCCTTGTGCGTGTTTCTGAATGATGTGCGAGCTCAATCGAAGTGGGTGATTAGACGTGGAGAATAGCTCGGCTCACATTGTCGTCCATTCCACACCCTTGCAGCCTATTTCTTTAATGTTACAGAACATGAAATTTCTGGGTGGCACGGTGGCGCAGAGGTTAGCACCGCTGCCTCGCGACGCCCAAGGTCCCAGGTTCGATCCCGGCTCTGGGTCACTGCCCGCGTGGAGTTTGCATATTCTCCCCCGTGTCTGCGTGGGTTTCGCCGCCTCAACCCAAAGATGTGCAGAGTAGGTGGATTGGCCACGCTAAATTGCCCCTTAATTGGGGGTAAAACCCCAGTAAATGTTGACACCTGACACGTTTTGTCCTGGAGGCTTTAGTTTTGAATTTGAATAGATGTAGAAATGCGTTTTCTCATTGACACAACTGCCCCAACATTTAGTAGCAGTAGCGCAGTGGTTAGCACTGTTGCTTCACAGCTCCAGGGTCCCAGGTTCGATTCCCGGCTTGGGTCACTGTGCGGAGTCTACATGTTCTCCCCGTGTCTGCGTGGGTTTCATCCGGGTGCTCCGGTTTCCCTCCCGCAAGTCCTGAAAGACGTGCTTGTAGTTGAATTGGACATTCTGAATTCTCCCTCTGTGTATTCGAACAGGCGCTGGAATGTGGCGACTCGGGGGCGGGATTCTCCCGCAACTGGCCGGCTGGCCTTAAACCGGCGCCAAGAGCGGTACGAATCACTCCGGCGCCGGGCCGACCCGAAGGTGTGGAATCCTCCGGAGGGGTTGGCGCTACGCCGGCCGGTGCGAGTTGGCGCATGCGCAGACCGGCCAGCGTGTTTCCTGCGCATGCGCGGGGGGGGTTCTTCTCTGCGCCGGCCATGGCAGAGCCCCACAGAGGCCTGAGCAGAAGGAAAGAGTGCCCCCAAGGCACAGGCCTGCCCGCAGATTGGTGGGCCCTGATCGCGGGCCAGGCCACTGTGGCCCGGGACCGGATCCCCCGCACCCCCCTGAGGACTCACCGATCCAGTAATTTCATTGCAGTGTTAATGTAAGCCTACTTGTGACAATAAAGATTATTATTAGTAGTAGTATCCACTGCATCCCTAGGCAATACAACGTAGGTACAATATTGAAAAGTTTCAAAGCTCCTCGGATTGCAACTCAAACTCTTGGGTTTGGAGAAGACATTCAAAGTTTGCGTCTCTGGACGTGAATGTTCTTTTTTTAGTGCCAGCAGGGTCTCTGCTGCTGCTAAAGGAGGAAGTGTGGCAACATGGAGGAGCAATGGTGGTTAAAAGAGATTCAAGCTATTCACAAAGAGGAAGAAAGTTGAGTTATAAAATGGAGGGGAATTCAGAATAATGCATGACCGTGTTCCTCAAATCTGCAGTGGGTTCTGGACTTGAAGCCACAACTTTTTTTAAAAATTAGCAAGAAACACCGAGAGTTCAAAAGTGAAGTCTAGAATCTAGGGCATGGTGCAGGTGAGAAGGAGGCCATTCAGCCCATTGTCAATTCATTCCATTACCCTGCCATCTCCCCCCTGTAGTGACCACCCCCACCCGCACGCTTGATTGCAAACTGGTTGATGTGGTACATTTATCGAACCATCACAGAGAGATGTTTTGAATGAATGCATCACACATCCCCCACGGTTAGGCAAGGGTGCCCCCAGCATTGTGGTAGTATGACTAGGGGTATTACGGTACCTGGGAGTGTGAGCTGCCATTGGTGCAGAGGGCTCGCTGCCCATTGGCCCAAGTATTGTGTTCTCTGTATTCTCATTGGTCGAGAGGAAGGTAGCTCCGCCTACCAGGCAGGGTATAAGAACCCGTGTTCCCCAGCAGCCAGGTCATTTCTGTACACCTGCTGCTGGGCGCACTTCTTGCTGATTAAGGCCTTTGATTCGAACTACTCCTTCGTTTTTGTGTCCATTGATTGTGCATCAAGCATCTTCCTACCAACAGCAACGAGGTGGATGAGCAAATAGTTGATTATCGGGGCTGTTGGCTGAGGAATTAATGCTGGACAATGGAGAACACCACCCCCTGCTCCCTGCACCCTTCCCAAGTGACACTGTAGATTCCCTGATGTCTACCTAGACAATTGAAACAGGTTTGCTGCATACAAGGCCTTGTCTCCACACCAGAAGACAAATCTGACATTACGTGCTCAAGTCATGGGATGGACTGGAGCTTGAACCTACCGTAAGGTGGATTCTGCTTCCTGAGGTCCACGCCACACCATTCAGAATCTCCATTCGAGCGCTACAGTGGGTGTTGGAATTGAAATGTGTTCAATTCCACTTTGCCACTCCTCCACTGTTGTTTGGGGGCGTGTTCAGTTACACCTTGGCCCGTGATCATTAAATGGAGGAATCTCGCAGAGTTTCTTTGCCCTCCACCATATGGAGGTATCAGCGTAACCCTTTGAGCTGTTACAGGTCAGCAAGGCCTCCGCTTTAACCCATCAGTCACTGTTGGCCAATCTGGGCTTGGGGTAGGAGGATTGGGGTGGGGAGGGCATTGTCACGGTTGCTCTCATTGGCTACAGTGGCCCTGGAATAGGGAAGGGGAATTAAGGCAAGGGTGTTGCTCCAGTGTTTCAATATCCTGCTGAAAGAGCCCAAAGTCTGGGCGAGAGCAACAACTGGTGATGGCCCTCTTGGTGGAATAGCTTGTTGCCCTTCACCACCTCGGCTCGCGTTGCGAAACTCCCGACGTAGCTTAAGTCGTGGCTTTTAACATGTAAACTGCTCATTGACAAAAGAAAGTGGAGCTGGGAGGAGTTTGTAGCCTGACCAGGACAAATTGAATTGAGAGGGAACGCCGGTCGGCCTGTTGGAGAGGAACGGGTGGGTTGGCTGCAGGGGAACTTGCCCCTTTATTGTTTGTCGTTACTCGGGCTAAGATTTCCCAAAGCGCTGCAGGGTCCAGGCTACACCCCTACACCCACCACCGACCACAGGCGTTGGTACCTGAGCTCGCCCTCCTGGCCCATTAGGCCACCTGAATTTGTAAATCGCACCGCGCGAGTGGCGCACCTCGTGGTTCAGGATCCAGAAATCGCCTGGGTGTCGCCGCATTGAAAATCTGGCCCTCTGCTTCAAAGGTACTTTGTTGGCTGTTAAGAGGTTCTGAAAGGCGCTATATAAATGCAAGTCCTGATTTCACCCTTTAGACAATTGTGGGCAGGCTCAGTATTTGGCAAATCTGCACATTAGAGTCTGTAGCTCGCCTGATCTACCCGAGGCATTGGCATCTAACCCCTTCACCGCGGGGAACTTTGGTGAGCGCCGTTCAGTACTGGTCCCTACAAACAGGGACCGGTTGGGATGGCACTTGTGGGGGGAGGGGGGGGGGGGGGGGGGTGGGTCTCCCAGGTGATCGGATGCCCATGGGGCTTTGACCTCCGGGCAGGGTGGCCATGACAGCCAGCCAGCAGCCTGGCATCCCCTGGCACTGCCAAGGTGCCCAGGTGGTACTGGCAAGGGTGCTGCCAACCTGGCAGTGTCAAGGTGATATTGTGCCCGCATGGGAGATCGGGCCTGAGGGGGTGCCCTGCCTGTGACAGGTTGGGGGTGGGGGGGGGAGGGGGGTGGGTGTGTGAGGACCCTCTTATAGGGGTTCCGGGGTTTGCCTGGGGGGGGGGGGGGGGAAGTGCTGAGAGATCACGGCACCATTTAAAAATGGCATCCCAATCTCCTCCTGTGCTGAGGCGTTCTGGCGAGCGGGGCTGCTCAGTGCAGGAAACGGGACCAAGTGCGGCCTCGGTGCGGCCTACCCCGCTGAGGCCCTGGATTACAACCAAGTCCTGTTCGATAGCGTGGTTCGAAACACCCGGCCAAAAGCGCTCGACACGAGACTCCTGCAGTTCGGTTACATCGTGCCCTATATCTCAGGACTTCACTATTCTGAACCACTCCTCGCCTGGCAATGTCCCGATTTTTAAATTCTCTTCTTTGTCTTTCTGGCTTCTTGAGCATCCCTGATTTTAAGCACCCTCCCATTGCTGGCCATGCTGTCAGTTGCCGAGGCCCGGTGCTCCGGAATTCACTGCCTTTCCCCTCGGACGCTCCCCGAAACCTACCTCTACCACCAAGCTTTTAACCGCCTGACCTAATATCTCCTCCTGGCCGTCATAACTTCCTTCTCTGGGGCGTTTAATTGTTTAAAAGGCACGGTGTAAATATAAGTTGTTGTTGTGTTCCCATGACCACCTCCGGAGCAGCCAGGAGAAGATGGTGAGAAGGGTGACTCTGTTGATCTTGGAGCTTTTGGGTTAGTCTGCAGGACAATGAGGGAGAGGCTGAAGTGGAGGACGTGTAATGGATATAAAAGTGCTGGAATGGATGAATAAGCCTGGCCCTTTATCCTTCAAAGCTCCAGCTCTCTGACTTGTACAGGCTGGCGTGTCGCTGTTATCCAAGATGGCCTCATCAGTGCTAATTATCGGAGTCTGCCTGACGGTTAATTGGTACATCGATGTCTTGTCCTTAAGCTGATAAGCCCCCGCCTCCCTGCCCCCACCGTCTATCTGCTTTCTTCAAACCTCTTTGCCTCGAAGCATCTTAATAGTGCCCTCTGACGCAGTGACCATTCCCTCCCTCTTGGTGAATGTAACACCATCTCCTTGTGAGGAATTGCAAAATTCACAGGCACTCTTCAATCACCAACGCCAAGATGTTTTTTTTAATATATATAAAACAAACCACCCCACAGATAAAATGACCGGCTAATTCTCACACAGTGCGCGGTGGTTGATAAAGCTTGGCCCATCCCGCACGGTAGCCTGTCCCCGGGAAATTGGAAAACATCCAGTAGCAGCGGCGGCACATTCTGGAAATATTTTATGCGCAAGACCAGCTTCGGACGTCCATGACAAAAGAAACGATTGGCTGGGCCGGCAGCTTCCGAGAGCGGGACCCCCCTCCTCCCCAGGTGAGGGCCCGAAGTCTTGCGTGCCCTTGCTTGGCCCGCCCGCATAGTGTTACGGTTGAGGAGCGCGCCAGCGTGGAGCGGTTTGCTTCTGGCATCGCTGATGTTGGCGCACCGTTTGCATAACCTACCCCCTTCTGTGTGCAGTAGTTTTCCATATCGTGCAACGACGCAGCACAACTAGCCGACCATTCGGTCCATGACTTTGGAGCTACCCCACTAATCCCTCCCCTTTCCCTCTAACCCACAAACGTTCTTTCCCTCCCCCCCCATTCCAGTATTTTCGAAACGCCCCCCGCCCTCCCAAAAGAAATCGAAACAAATAAATAACAAAACGAAAGAACTCCTACTTTCAAAAGGGAACCCTGAGGAAATGCCTAGCGACGACTAGAATGTTGGGCTCACTACCACCAAGCGTAGCTGAGGTGAACAGTACAAATTTATCCTTTCATTGGGTGTGGCCATTGCCGGCAAGTCCATCCTTTGTCGCCCATCCCTCATTGCCCTTGAGCTGAGTGATTTGCTCGGCCAGTTCAGAGGGGATGGGTTTTTCCGGCAATTGGAGAGTTTAGTGCTCACCATTACTTGTTTTAAAAATAAATTTAGAGTGCACAATTATTATTTTTTTCCAATTTAAGGGGCAATTTGGCGTGGCCAATCCACCTACCCGGCGCATCTTTGGGTTGTGGGGTCAAAACCCACGCAAACACGGGGAGAATGTGCAAACTCCACACGGACAGTGACCCAGAGCCAGGATCGAACCTGGGACCTCGGCGCCGTGAGGCAGCAGGGCTAACCCACTGCGCCCCCGTGCTGCCCAGCCGCACCATTATGGAGCGCAGACTGAGGTAGAATGTTGCAACAATTTGCATTTATATAGCGCCCTTTTTGAAACGGGAGCGCTGTCCAGCAAAATGTAACACTCGGGCACGCCCGGGGGACATTGGAGCTGGTGATTGTTCGATCGTGAGGTAAGGTTTTAAAGAGCAGCTTGGAGGGAGGCCGGTCGGGAAGCAGAAAAGATGAGAAGGAAAATACTCAGGCTTCGGGCCTAGGCAGCGAAGGGTAGTTACCCCAATGGCGGAGCGATGGAAATGTGACGTGCAAAGGTCAGAATGGGAGGTTGTAGGGCTGGACGGAGGGAGGGAGATAGGGAGAGGTGTGAAAACGGAGGATTTAGTATTCAGTGCGAATTTTCAAAGCTGAGTGAAGAAACCATCATGGGACACAAAGGGTATGAAAGAAATGCTAATACATTGTCTGGTAATGCCCTTGTGAGGCAGCATGCTATGTTAGTGATTCTGTGTAAATGCCTTTTATTGTATTGAGACATTTCACTCGTTACACTATCTGTATCATTAATCACTGGCAGGCAACTGAGCTGTTCTGGCTGTTTGCCTGCACAAAATATGATGGCACCCACACCAAAATATATTCCCGTCAAATTTTATTTCCCCTGCCCCCCAAAAAGCCCTGGAGGTCTTTTTTCAGTTGAGTTGGTAGGTTAATGACTTGTTGTTCTACCCGAGACCTTCTACTGCACATGCATGTGTCCACTGCCCAGTCCCAAATTGTTTCACTTTGAGGTTCTCTGTGTGAGCCAGTTCCGCACCATCCAACACTCAGCAACATGCCTTTTTATTCTTTCGGAGCTGGGAACATCACTGGCCAGGCCAGTATTTATTGCCCCTCCCTAATTGCCCTCGAGGAGGTGGTGGTGAGCTGCCTTCTTGAGCCGCTGCAGTCCGTGAGGTGTAGGTACACCCGCCGTGCTGTTAGGGAGGGAGTTCCAGCATTTTGGACCCAGCGACAGTGAAGGAACGGCCCATACATTTCCAAGTCAGGATGGTGTGCGACTTGGCGGGGAACTTGCAAAGGGGATGGTGTTCCCATGTGCCTGCTTTCCTTCTCCTTAGATGGTAGAGGCCGTGGGTTTGGAAAGCGCTGTCGAGGGGAGCCTTGGTGAGTTGCAGCAGTGCATCCTGTAGATGGGGTGCATTTGGGGCCCTCCCAACTCTTGGATTGGAAGGGGTGCACGGCGCTCGAGTCAGGTGCTGCTAGTCGCTGCAATGCCGGTGTGAGAAAAGTGGGTGACGGTTTGGGAAAATGAGATGATGCTTAAAACCCCTTTTTTGCGCCGTCGAAAATGTCCATGCACTCAAATAAGTTCACAGACGACGCCGATTACTGCTCTGATACTTTAAGCCAGCTGGCCGCCGTCTACCTTAAAGCCGACCTGCAGTAACTGACTCCGCGGAGGAGCTGCAGGCTTCCTGCTATTGAGAATTTCACACACATTTGTAACCTGACCCTTTCTTTTTTATCCTTGTTCACTTTTGAGGCTGGAATTCCTCGGCCAACCCCTGTAACAAGTGCCAAAAGGACCTGTACAATTCGGTGTGTCATTGTGGCGGCTCCAGTGGGGGGGGGGGGGGGGGGGGGGGGGGATTAGGACTTTATACTAATGCTGCTTACTTACTGGGTCATGTAGCTCCTGTCAGATATGCAAAGAAATTAATTGAATGTGAAGACATTGATGCCTGTTACTCCCGCTTGCATTGCAGCCTTCTGGAGATGAGTTGAGTGTATCTATAGCCTGAGCTGTTTGTCATCCACCTTAAAGCATCTGGTACCCAGGTATGTTACGAGTGCATCAACCATCTGCCAAGCTGCAAGCATTTCAGCTCCCTGTCTACCCCCCCCCCCCCCCCCCCCCCCCCCCCCCCCCCAAACCCCGTAAAAGAACCAGACATGGTCCACTAACCCCTGGCATCGCCATGTGATAAATATCGACATGACGACAGTGGTTATATACCACTTGAATTGTCAACAGTGTTTGGAATGGGGGTCCGTGAGGAAGGTGACTGTGAGTATGGAACGGTTGTTGTACGTTTGCCTGTTCTGTTTTAAGCGCAGAGAGTTTTGGAAGAGGTTTTGTGTGTTTCTGAATTCTTAAGTAGCTTATTTTCGGATACCCCGTGCAGGATATCCTCGACAAATGAGCTGCAGACCAGTCCAGCGTGCCCGACGCAGGCTCGTATCCTGCACAGTTCAAGGGTCGCACTGACAAACTTTGTGACCTTGTCTGCAAACTGTTGTTCCACGAGAGAGAGAGAGAGAGAGAGAGGGGGGGGGGGGGGGAGGGAACGTTCGTTGTGTTGTGCTGGCAAATGTGCTGGGTGAGAAGGTGGAAAGTTGCCTCTTTCCATTCGAACTACAGCATGATGCAAATGAATTCTTAAAGGAGACTGTGGCTGCTTTAATTAAGAGCTGCAGATTGAGCCTGTGACGTTATGTGCTACATAAGCACTAATCCTGGGCTATGCAACCGGCAAAAATAGGAACCTCTCCTTTTGAGCTAGTTGCTCTTGTCTGCAGCATGTATTTTTAGAAAGCTCTACTGTGGAACATGTTAAAAGTTGGATGACAGTCTCTGCAGGAGATAGGAGTAGGACAGGTTGCCCTGGTTCAATCTCCCCACCCCTTTTCACTGAGGCGCGCTGTTTTCACACTTGTGGCTGTGTTTGTACTTCTAAAGGCTCCCGGAAAAGAGACGCCAAACCCACACATCTCCTGAGAGGAATTCTCCTCTTGTTTAATACTGCATGCCCTTCCTAACCCCATTTAGAAGGCAGGGAACCCCCTTTGCTCCAAGTGAAGGGGAGACATGTTTGGACTTGGCAGAGAAAAGTCCTCCCAGAATAAAGAAAACGGGTGGCCCATGTCTTCACGATGGCAAAGGTCAGAGGGGCGGGATTCTCCGGTCCGCCAGCTGCCTTTTCCGCCCCCCCCCCCCCTCTCTCCCCCCCACCCACCCCACACATACACACAGCGGGATTCTCCGTTCCCGCAGTCGGACAATGGCGTTCCCCATTGTTGCCACCCCACGCCGTCGGAGCGTCCCGCCGATGGAGAATTCCGCTGCAGTTCTTTTATCTGCCTTCGGGGGAGCCATTCGGACCCTGTTTGCCATCAGCTGCGCTCCCCTTAAATAATCGAGCAAAAAAACCTCCTGAATGCGGTTGTTGGTATTCCGACAGCGAGCTCGGAAGGACGGCCGCTTGCCTGTAAACCTGCCACCGTCAGAGCAAGCGTTTCCGGAATTTTATTTATTTTTCTACCGCAGGCCAATGCTTCGTCAATGTGGAATGCCATATTGTAAAGTTTACAGATCCCGACCCCATTGTGTAGCGCGCTTTCATCTCTGGATGGCTACTCTGCCATCCTGAAAGCAAATTCAATTTGATTTCAAAAGGAGCGGAGCCATCGAGGGCGAACCGTGCTGCCTTGTATCATGAGGGAGACTGTAACTCAAGTCTTGGTTGCCTCTCCTGTATTCAGAGCACGGTATGCTCACCTATTCAGAGCACAGCAAGTTGCCATGGCAACCCTTCCCCCCCTGCTCTCAGGTAAGTCGGGCTAGGCTCCGATTTCCTCAGTATCATTCTCGGTGCCTGTAACGTAACTGAAGCCAAAGGAAGGTTGGGGCTTGGCCGTTACATTGTTCGGCCACAATAGTGGGAGGGAGCTGGGGAGGTGGGCATTCTGGTACAGCAGGCAGTGCAGTAAGGGATCACAAAGCTGTTTAACCAGAAGAGCGTGAATTAGGTGAAAGTGCGGCCATTCAGATAGAGAGAGCATTCTTCGAATTAAAATAACCCACTTTCAGGGACTCCGGTGACACCGCTATTTTCTCCCATGAGGAGTCATTGAAAGATCCGAGATTCTGTCCCTCACCCTGCAGAGTTTCCACCTTCAGCCCAGGCCGAGGGCTGGAAGTGATGATTGGCGCCCCTGAAGGAAACCTCAACTCGGATTCCCACTCTAGGGGCTGTGCATTGAGAGAGGGAGCTCTCAAAGTTTACTCTGATCCTGTGTGGCCCACTCTCACAGTGTGGCGCACACACACACACACACACCTTTCTCCCCATTGTCTGAAAGCTGTTGATGGCCCCCTAAACTTGCCTTTGAAGAATTGAGAGGTATTGGGAAGGAAGCCAGTTGCCAGAGCGCGGCATTCCAATGGGGCAATGTTTGAAAGACGAAGGAGAGAATTTGTGGTGGCGCCTTTAGCTACCTGGGCCCCAAGCATTGGAATCTCCTTCCTAAACCTCTTCAACTCTCTCTCTCTCCTTTTTAGAGACTTCTTAAAACCTATCGCTCTAACCGAGCCTTTGGTCATCTGACCTGACCGAATGAGCGGGATTCTCCGGTCCCCCAGCCGCCTGTTTCCCGGCGGCGCGCCGTTTGCTGGCAGCGGGATTTTCTCTTCCTGCCACTTATCAACGGGAATTCCTGCCGGGGTGGGGGTGCACTGCCAGTGGGAAAAGAGAATCCCGACGGCTGGAGAATTCCAGCCAATATCTCCATGTCTGACTTGGCATGAGAGGAAGGTGAAGCGTTTTGGTAATGTTTGGCAATGTGAACGGTGCTATATAAATACCAAGTTGTTGTTGTGAGCAACCCCCACCGCTCCCAAGAGATATAGGCCGAAATTCTCTGACCATTCTCCACAGCGGGATCATCTGGTAGATCCAGCTGGCGGCCAATGGCGGGCCACCTCCACCACCCCAAAACACTAGCTATACACAGTTACTGTTGAGAGCGTGTCGGAAAAGATATTTTATACAGCGCATTTCATGAGCTCAGACGCCCAGAAGTGCCGGGAAGCTAATAAGTCTCTGTTGTAATATTGCTCACAGCAATTTCCCCCCAAAAAACGATAGTGAGATGATCTGATGTTGATAGAAGGATCCAGAACACTAGGAATATTCCCCCATGAGACCATGAGCAGGATGCAAACAACAGCATCTTCAACTCATTCCTCTTCAAAAGCTGCCACAGGATCTTCCTCACCCTTCTGAGCAGGCTTCGGCCTAACATCTCATTGCAAAGACGGCACCTTTGACAGTGCGGCAATCCCTCCATTCTCACTGGATTGTCCGGCTAGATTTTGTGCTCAAACTGCTGTGATTTTGGTGGAGCTCTTCATCCAATCAAAGAGCTCTCTTCTGATGTGACACCCTGGTTTTTCTTTCACACTGGGGGGGGTTTCCTTACAGCTTCATTCCTGCAGCCGGTATAAATTGGACTGGGAGGAACACGGAGGAAATCTCTGCTGATATTCCCTCATGGTATTTACAAGTAGAGAGGCCATCTTATCCGCAGAATCCCTACAGTGGAGAAGGAGGCCATTCGGCCCAACGGGTCTGCACCGACCTTCTGAAAGAGCACCCTCTCCCAGGCCCACTCCAACACCCTATCTCAATAACCCCACGTAGCCTGCACATCTGTGGACTTTGGGAGGAAACCGGAGCACCCGGAAGAAACCCTCGCAGACATGGGGAGAACTTCGAGGTGTGGCAAGATAAAAGGAAATATTGTCTGTTTGGATTCAGTCTTGATTTGTACTTGGAGATGACGGCTGACACCTTTTTGTTTTGCCTTTCAAATTGCCAGTCTGTCCACTGTGACTCTGCGCAGTCAACCAACGGACTGCTGGCACACGTTCCCTGTGGTAGAGCTGGGTTCTGCCGCAGCATCTGGATCGGGTTTCACATCGTGCTATCCTGTCGGGGGTGGAGTCTTGTCCGGCGAAGAGACAGCGGCTCCACACACCGTCCTGCTTCTCGCTCACGTCTGCCGCCATTCCCTCTCGTGCGAAGCTAGCCGAGTCTGCCACAGCTGGATCTTACTCTCGGTGCTTCAGTGCGTTTTTGATGCCCAATGCTCTGCTTTTTGTGAATGGGTGGTTTCTCCTGGGAAC
This sequence comes from Scyliorhinus canicula, assembly GCF_902713615.1. Classification (NCBI taxonomy): domain Eukaryota; kingdom Metazoa; phylum Chordata; class Chondrichthyes; order Carcharhiniformes; family Scyliorhinidae; genus Scyliorhinus; species Scyliorhinus canicula. The sequence continues at coordinate 14,565,848 of NC_052150.1, read as the reverse complement.
CCTCCCATCTTGGGTGGGGGAGTTAAAACAACGTTTTTTTTCTCTTGAGCTGTCGGAGCTTTGCCTGAAGGCTGACTCATAATAATAATAATCGCTTATTGTCACAAGTAGGCTTGAATTAATTTACTGTGAAAAGCTCCGAGTCGCCACATTCTGGCCCATGGGAACAATAGCCGTAGGGTTCCTGTTCTTGATCGCCATCCGTCCGCTGTGCCCCTGTGGGTCGCTCTCTTGCCTCGTAGTCAGAGTGGGCTCCAGTCCCACTCCAGAGACTGGAGGATAATATCCCAGGCCGACATTCCAGTGCGGAACTTGGGGAGAGTCGGACTGCTGGATGCACCTTGAACACAACCGAGATTACACTTCAAAAACGACTTGCTGCAAGATGCTTTGACATGCCCAGGCTGGTATAAAAGTTCATAATTGGGTGACGGGTGGCATTCTCCGGTCCCCCAGCCACGTGTGACGCCGTTCGCTGGCGGTGGTATTCCCTAATCCCGCCACGTGTCAATGGGATTTCCCCGTTGCCGCTGGGAAACACTCGGGCGGGGGCGTGCTGCCGGCGCGAAGAGCGAATCCCAACGGCCGGAGAATTCCGGCTCATGTTTCTGGCATGACCTGGATGGAGTGCTTCTAGAGGTCACATTGAGGGGGCTGAACAGGCTGGACGCTGACAATGGTGGGAATCTCGGAAGGAAGCTGCCTTACATCAGCTACTCACCACTGCTGGCTGAAAACATGGGCAGACATTTTCAGCCTGGTCCCCAAGCACCCGACTGCTGTCCTGCACCATGGCTGAAGTTGGGGATGTTCTGGCAACTGCCCCGTCCTGTTAGTGACTCTTTCCCGTCACCATTCACAGCCAGATGCAAGGAGACAAAAATATAGGAGCCGGAGTAGACCAGATGGCCTGCCAATCCACCTCTGCCATTCTCTATGATCATGGCTGATAGAACATAGAACAGTACAGCACAGAACAGGCCCTTCGGCCCTCGATGTTGTGCCGAGCAATGATCACCCCACTCAAACCCACGTATCCACCCTATACCCGTAACCCAACAACTCCCCCCCCTTAACCTTACTATTAGGACACTACGGGCAATTTAGCATGGCCAATCCACCTAACCCGCACATCTTTGGACTGTGGGAGGAAACCGGAGCACCCGGAGGAAACCCACGCACACAGGGGGAGGACGTGCAGACTCCACACAGACAGCGACCCAGCCAGGAACCTGGGACCCTGGAGCTGTGAAGCATTTATGCTAACCACCATGCTACCGTGCTGCCCCAAATCTTGGGCTTGAACAATGATGCCCGCTCCCCAGATCCCTCGATTCCCCGAGAGCTCAAAAACCCATCTGAACCTTCAACATATTAAACGGATGGAGCATCCGGAACACTCTGGGGTAGAGAATTCCAAACATTCCCAACTCTTAAGAATGAAGTAATTTCTCCTCCGCTTTGTGCTAAATGATCGGCCCTTCATTCTGAGACTCTGCCTCCTGCTGACTTTTAGATTTGCTGACCGGCAGAAATAATCTTCCGGTGTCCACCCTGTCAAGCCCCTCCAGAATCTTGTACACCTCAGTGAGAGCCGATTGCCCCCACCCCGCCACCTGGTTCTTCTAACTTCAATGGAATATGGGTCCACTTTACTTCGCCTCGATCGTGGGACAAATCCCTGATCCCGGGGACCAATTGAGTAAATTTAGCTCTGTCGCTGCCAAGTACGTTCTTCTGCGGAGATGGGGTGGGTCGGGCTGTGGAGCTTTGGCCGTAGCCGTTGGTTTTGAGGGCCGCTTCGTTGTCGGCCCTGTTTTGCCCTCGTGCAGGTTGGCGTCTCATTTTAAAGCATGTCTGGAGCTGGTGCTGGCAGTGTCAGGAGGTGGGGATTGATGTTTTATACCCGTTCTGATGTATGTAATCTTTCCATCTCTGTTCGGGAAGTGAAGGACGATTAAAGTACTTCATGGAAATAAAAGGAGGGGGGGGGGGGGGGTGTGGGGGGGAAGAGCAGAATTCCCTCCATCCTCCGCCAAACAACCTGAACACACGAAAGGTCAGGGGCAGTGTGTAAATAATCCTTTTCTTTCTTAATTGGCAGCTGAGCTGGAGGTGAGGCGCCGTTCGCAGCTTCTCCTGGGTTTCCAACGCGGTCAGGGTAGTTGAAAGAAAGCCGGTACAGGAAAGTGATTCGACACTAAGCCCCTTGTGCTCCTCTCTTGTCAACGTTCAACAGACGCTGAAACTCGAGGTGTTGAACTCGGGCACCTTTCCTGAAGTTGCATTTCAGGTTTGGCTGCTTAAACAGAGGCCTTTGTCTTCTCAACGTGAATTAAAGCAACAGAAATACTGCTTTGGCAGGTTTCTGCTACAGGCTGGGTGGGGGGGGGGGGGGGGGGGGGGGGGGGGTGTGGGGGGGGGGGGGGGGTGTAGGGGGGGGGTGTAGGGGGGGGGGGTGTAGGGGGGGGGGGTGTAGGGGGGGGGCGGCTGGGTGGGTATGTGCGTGGGAACGTATTGTCACACCTGAGTATTGCCGAACGTTTTTCAGCTTTAAAATGCTGGAGGGAATGATGGCCGGGACTGATGATCATCTGTAGGCTTCTGCAATAAAATACAACACTTGGCATAAGGCCTGGTATGTCAGGTACGGCGGCACGGAGTGTATTCCATCCTGGACACCATCATCAGCATCAAATCTTCCCCCTCGGGTGTATTGCAGTTGAATACAGAATGCGACCCCCTCCCCACCCACCCAGCCCCCGCAGAGGGCCCCTCCACCCAACGATGCATTGCAGCATTAGAAGACCACTGTCACCATGTGTTCTCTCACAGCGCGGTTACGTTTCCATCCGGGCCTGTAGTGAGGCTGTCCGCAAGCTAATTCTCCAAAGGGCCTCACGCTCACCCGAAAGGCGGCTTTCTTGTGTGATCATAATAATCATAATCTTTATTATTGTCACAAACAGGATAACATTAAAAAAATATATTTAGAGTACCCAATTCTTTTAATTTCCAATTATTGGCCAATTTAGCGTGGCCAATCCACCTAGCCTGCACATCTTTGGGTTGTGGGGAGTGAGACCCACGCAGATACGGGGAGGGGAATGGGCAAACTCCACACGGACAGTGACCCGGGGCCCAGAACAAGTAGGTTTACATTAACACTGCTCTGCTATGAAGTTACTGTGAAAAATCCCTCAGCGCCACATTCCGGCGCCTGTTCGGGTACACTGAGGGAGAATTCAGAATGTCCAATTCACCGAACAGCATGTATTTTGGGACTTGTGGGAGGAAACCGAAACACCCGGAGGGAACACTGGGAGAAGGTGCAGACTCCACCTAGCCAGTGACCCAAGCCAGGAATCAAACCTGGGACCCTGGAGCTGTGAATCAACAGTGCTAACCACTGTGCTACCGTGCTGCCCAGGTAGGCCTGGGCAGGGTGATGTTGTACAGGATTTCAGCTCCTATTCGGAGTAGCACAGTGGTTAGCACTGATGCCTCGACGCCACATTCCGGCGCCTGTTTGGGTACACCGAGGGAGAATTCAGAATGTCCAATTCACCTAACAGCATGTCTTTCTGACTTGTGGGAGGAAATCGGAGCACCCGGAGGAAACCCACACAGACACGGGGAGAATGTGTAGACTTCGCACAGACGGTGACTGAAACCGGGAATCGAACCGGGGACCCTGGCGCTGTGAAGCAACAGTGCTAACCAGTTAAAAGCTTTGTTAAAATACTGCTCTCCCAGCCAATAAAAAAAAAGCCAGATCCTCCCACGGTCCTGCTGACTGCGTCAGTGGTTGGGGGGGGGGGGGGGGTTGTGTGTGTGTGTGTTGTGGAATTTGACGGGACTGTAAAATTCGTTTTTTAAAAAAAAGGGCAGCACGGTGGTGCAGTGGTTAGCACTGCTGCCTCACGGTGCTGAGGTCCCAGGTTCGATCCCGGCTCTGGGCCACTGTCCGCGTGGAGTGTGCACATTCTCCCCGTGTTTGCGTCCGATTGCATAATTAACGAGGGCGGGGCTGGAAGATGCTGCGTGTTTTTCCCACCAGCCACCCCAGCAGGAAGCAGCCCCATGTTCCCGCCCCCACCACCAACCTTACCCCCAGATGGGACAACTTTGCTGAAAGTCTTCATTTAAACATAATTCCTGTAGATAAGGGATTGATTCTAGTCTGCTTCAACTGTCATGGGTTGTTCTATCTAAGGGTGTGGGTATGATGCTTTACCACAGACTGTGAAATGAAGAGGCCTCATTGTATGCCTGAGCGTCCTGTCAGAGTAACAACGTCGAATGGTTTTTACCAAAATGTTTTTAATCCATTCTTAAAGTTACACAGCCAATGTGCAGAACGGACAGGGCACACCCTTGATCCATCTCATTGCTTGCTCCAAAAAACAATTCAAATTTAACTTGAAGACAATTAATTCATGGTCTCCACAAGAGAGACAAACAAGATCCAAGCTGACAAGAAATGGCATTGCACCTCATCTTGGGCACGATCTGGCGCTTGATCTTCGCCACAAGGCCGAGAAGCGATATCTTGTGTGAGGATTGTAGATGTTACAGGTGCCACGTGAGATAACGTAGGAAGAATCGGGGCTGGGGAAATGTTTTAGTGGTGGGCAGTGCAATTTTAGAATTTAGACTGTTATTCAGGGCCAAATGTGCACTTGTTATAGTTCCAGAAGCAGAATTTTGACCATTTTGTAGGATTGTCGGGCCTTCAAACGTCCCCACCCCCTACGCCGAGGCAGGGTATAGCCTTGATGGGCCGAATGGCACCAGAGGTTGGGGAAGCTGATTCTGTGAATAATTTAAAAAGGGGGTTTGGCGGCTAGCTGGGGAAAATGGTTACAGAGCGAGTGTGCGTGTGTGTGAGAGACAGACAGAACGAGTTTGTGTGTGTGTGAGAGAGAGGGAGGGATAGAGTGAGCATGAATGAGAGAGAGGTTTTTAAAAAATAGATTCAGAGTACCCAATTATTTCTTTCTTTCCAATTAAGAGGCAATTCAGCGTGGCCACTCCACCTACCCTGCACATCTTTGGGTTGTGGGGGGTGAGACCCACGCAGACACGGGGAGAATGTGCAAACTCCACACGGACAGTGACCCAGGGCCGGGACCGAACCCGGGTCCTCGGTGCCATGAGGCAGCAGTGCTAACCACTGTGCCACCGTGCCGCCCTTGCGACAGAAAGGTGTTTGTGTAATCTACACTGTAATATTGTCCGCTGGTGTTGAGTGTGCATAATGCCAACTGAATTGCAGACAGGGCCAATGCTAGTGAAACTCCGAGTAACTTTCTGCATTTCACCGAGAGACCAGCAACGTGTGTGTGTGTGTGTCATTGTAGCACCCTCTGTAAGGGACCCCCCCGGGGGCCCGGTATTACCCCCGCCCCTGCCCGGATAGCTCTACACCTCCACCCTCCCCCCGCCTGGGTAGCTCACCCCACCCTGCCTGGGTAGCGCGCACACCCCCGCCCTGGGTCACCATCCCCTGCCCGGGTAGCACCCTCCCCCTGTCAGGGGTAGCACAACCCCCCCACCCCTTGCCCCAGTAAAACCCCCTCTGCCTGGCTAACGCCTCTGCCTGGGTGGCACCACCTGCCCACGGGCAGCACGCCCCCCCAGCCTGGGACCTAAAGTCTGCTTCTGGAGTTTGCTCTCGCCTGATTTGAGCAGGGTGGCGGGACACGAGCAGCTAAATTAGTTTATGACTAAATATTCAAATATTTGCCCGAGAGGAACTTTAATATATTTGTCACTTTGATGAAGAATTGCAGTCACTGCAGCTATTCCACCTCCTGCCAACTGATGGAATCCACACAGAAGAGACTTCTGTAATGTTGTCCGCATCACATCAAAGAAAGGGTTGAGATTTTACTCAATACTTTTTCTGTCGAGTCTAAGTATAGACGAGGCGAATTATTAGAATAGGGATGCTGCCTCTGACTGGCGAACAAACAACTCCCTGTCACTCTCTGCTCCCTGTCACTCTCTGCTCCCTGTCACACTCTGCTCCCTGTCACACTCTGCTCCCTGTCACACTCTGCTCCCTGTCACACTCTGCTCCCTGTCACTCTCTGCTCCCTGTCACTCTCTGCTCCCTGTCACACTCTGCTCCCTGTCACTCTCTGCTCCCTGTCACACTCTGCTCCCTGTCACTCTCTGCTCCCTGACACACTCTGCTCCCTGTCACACTCTGCTCCCTGTCACTCTCTGCTCCCTGTCACACTCTGCTCCCTGACACACTCTGCTCCCTGTCACTCTCTGCTCCCTGTCACACTCTGCTCCCTGTCACACTCTGCTCCCTGTCACACTCTGCTCCCTGTCACACTCTGCTCCCTGTCACTCTCTGCTCCCTGTCACTCTCTGCTCCCTGTCACACTCTGCTCCCTGTCACTCTCTGCTCCCTGTCACACTCTGCTCCCTGTCACTCTCTGCTCCCTGACACACTCTGCTCCCTGTCACACTCTGCTCCCTGTCACTCTCTGCTCCCTGTCACACTCTGCTCCCTGACACACTCTGCTCCCTGTCACACTCTGCTCCCTGTCACACTCTGCTCCCTGTCACACTCTGCTCCCTGTCACCCTCTGCTCCCTGTCACACTCTGCTCCCTGTCACTCTCTGCTCCCTGTCACTCTCTGCTCCCTGTCACACTCTGCTCCCTGTCACACTCTGCTCCCTGTCACTCTCTGCTCCCTGTCACACTCTGCTCCCTGTCACTCTCTGCTCCCTGTCACTCTCTGCTCCCTGTCACACTCTGCTCCCTGTCACTCTCTGCTCCCTGTCACTCTCTGCTCCCTGTCACTCTCTGCTCCCTGTCACACTCTGCTCCCTGTCACACTCTGCTCCCTGTCACTCTCTGCTCCCTGTCACTCTCTGCTCCCTGTCACTCTCTGCTCCCTGACACACTCTGCTCCCTGTCACACTCTGCTCCCTGTCACACTCTGCTCCCTGTCACACTCTGCTCCCTGTCACACTCTGCTCCCTGTCACACTCTGCTCCCTGTCACTCTCTGCTCCCTGTCACTCTCTGCTCCCTGTCACACTCTGCTCCCTGTCACACTCTGCTCCCTGTCACACTCTGCTCCCTGTCACTCTCTGCTCCCTGTCACTCTCTGCTCCCTGTCACTCTCTGCTCCCTGTCACACTCTGCTCCCTGTCACACTCTGCTCCCTGTCACTCTCTGCTCCCTGTCACTCTCTGCTCCCTGTCACTCTCTGCTCCCTGACACACTCTGCTCCCTGTCACACTCTGCTCCCTGTCACTCTCTGCTCCCTGTCACACTCTGCTCCCTGTCACACTCTGCTCCCTGTCACACTCTGCTCCCTGTCACACTCTGCTCCCTGTCACTCTCTGCTCCCTGTCACACTCTGCTCCCTGTCACACTCTGCTCCCTGTCACACTCTGCTCCCTGTCACTCTCTGCTCCCTGTCACTCTCTGCTCCCTGTCACACTCTGCTCCCTGTCACACTCTGCTCCCTGTCACACTCTGCTCCCTGTCACTCTCTGCTCCCTGTCACTCTCTGCTCCCTGTCACTCTCTGCTCCCTGTCACTCTCTGCTCCCTGTCACACTCTGCTCCGTGGGACCGTGCAATTTCTTTCTTCCCTTTGCTTCTCTTCCGTTCCCTTCATTCCTCCGCGGGATGTGGGGATCACTGGCAAGGCCGTCGTTTGTCACTCTTGAACCGTGCGGCCTGCTTGGCCGTTTCGGAGGGCCGTTTGTTGTGGGTCTGGAGTCACGCGTAGGCCCGACGAAGGCAAGGATACCAGGTTCCCTTTTATTGGGAGCCCAGCTGGGTTTTTCCAGCCATCGGTGATAGTGTCATGGCCACTGAGACTAGTTTTCAATTCCAGACTTGCTAACCGATTTAAATTAAATTCCACCAGCCTCCCGTGGTGGGAATTGAATTGTTGGGCCTTTGGATTGTTGGTCCAGTGTCATTGCAGCTATGACACCTTCTCGCCACTCAATTCCCACTCCCCTGAAATGTATCGCTAATGCGCATTTTGTCTTTATGTTGGGTACGTGCACCGCACGTGGACATTAACATCACTTTAGCGAACACTTGAAACGTTGCTCAGCTTCTGGTGGGATATTGTACTTGTAAACAGAGTGATTTTAATCCTAAACCCTGTATACGGAATGAAAAAGTTATTCATTTGAATTAGGAGTATTGTATGGGCTCTTTTAAATGTCCATTTGAAGACTCTTTGAGAGTAAGTTAGTTGTTAATTATCGATGACTGAAATTGTCCAGCTTCCTTACGGTTTCGGTAGTGCGGCCCGCTTGTGGGTTTCTTCACCACTAATTTTCCATCTGGTTCCTTCTCCTTATCCCGTTCCCTCCTGCGGACACGGCCAAGCTGGGAATGCCCTGCTCTGTCAGGGCAGTGAGGAGCAGTCGGGTGGGTGGGAGAATGGGACCTGATCGGACCCAAGCAGCCAGGGGCCATTTCCTTTCAACGTCGAGTCGCTACCAAGTTCAGGCAGCAACATTGTAAGATGAGCGGACGGCTTTGGATGGTTGCAGTTAGGGGGGGGGGGGGGTGACTTACTCTTTTTAAAAAAATTTAGAGTACCCAATTCATTTTTTCCAATTAAGGGGCAATTTGGCGTGGCCAATCCACCTAGCCTGCACATCTTTGGGTTGTGGGGGCGAAACCCACGCAAACACTGGGAGAATGAGCAAACTCCACATGGGCAGTGATCCAGAGCCAGGATCGAACCTGGGACCTCGGCAGCAGTGAGGCGTCACTGTGCCCGGGGGGGGGGGGGGGGGGGGGGTGACTTATTCAATGCTCATTCTTATGGAGCTTGTGTAAAATGGCAGCTTTTGGAGGTGGGGAGTAGGGACTTGATCTACCTGGACAGGAGCATGACATCGAAGACTGCTGTTCTGGAAGCTTGCTCCCTCTAACCCTAGTCACCCCGTCTTCTGTCATGAGGAGGAATATGTTACGTGCCTTTGTTCAGCACCTCCCGGGTGCAGTTACCTTTTCTAATTTCCGGTTTTCAGAAGTAAAATAGGCAGGAGCGGCACGGTGGCGCAGTGGGTTAGCCCTGTTGCCTCTTGGCGCCGAGGTCCCAGGTTCGATCCCGGCCCTGGGTCACTGTCTGTGTGGAGCTTGCACATTCTCCCCGTGTTTGCGTGGGTTTCACCCCCACAACCCAAAGATGTACAGGCTAGGCGGATTGGCCATGCTAAATTGCCCCCTTAATTGGAAAAAATGAATTGGGTACTCTAAATTTATTGGGGAAAAAAAAGTAAAAAAGGCAGTAAAGTTGTAACGGTGATGTAGTTGTCTTCCAGCAAGATGCCCATATTTGGGATTTTGCTGCTGAATGTGATGGCAGTGTGTAAAATGGTCCGTTTCTGAAGGAATTATAGCCCTGGCCGACTCCTGTAACTTTGTGAAATCTGTTTTCAGTTTGCTGATGAGTTAGCTGCAGTTGCTTTAGTTACCATGGCAATGACTATCGGGAGCTTCCCACACTCTTAGACCTGTCAAGATGCAAGGAAAATGGCTGGGGGAGGAGTTAGGATAATAAATGAGCATTTAATAGATCACGAACCCTGGATTAGAGACTGTCAGTCGCAGCTCACCTGTGAATGCAATATTTAAAATCTTGTGCCTGTTCATACATGTCACCCACTCAGCCAAGTTAGTTTTTTAGTTTTAAACCATTGAATTTGTTGGATTTGTTTTTTTTCCTCTAATTTGTTGATGGGATGCGAGTGTTGCTGGCTAGGCCAATATTTATTGGATTGGATTGGATTTGGATTTTGTTTATTGTCACGTGTACTGAGGTACAGTGAAAGGTATTTTTCTGCGAACAGCTCAACAGATCATTAAGTACGTTGAAAGAAAATATATTATAGGGCGCACGAGGCATCGAGTGAAGCATACAGGGTGTCGTATTAATCAGGTCAGTCCAGAAGAGGGTCGTTTAGGACCCCGGCAATCTGTCTGCTTGGGGTGGGGGGTATAGGATCCACTATTTCGAAGAAGAGCAGGTAAGTTGAATGAAAATGAAAATCGCTTATTGTCACGAGTAGGCTTCAATGAAGTTACTGTGAAAAGCCCCTAGTCGCCACATTCCGGCGCCTGTCCAGGGAGGCTGGTACGGGAATCGAACCGTGCTGCTGGCCTGCTTGGTCTGCTTTAAAAGCCAGCGATTTAGCTGAGTGAGCTAAACCAGCCCCTGGTAAGTTACCTGGTAACCAGGTAAGTTACGCCCCCCCCCAATCTTGTGCCCAATATTTATCCTTCAATAAACATCACAAAAGGGGCAGCACGGTGGCGCAGTGGTTAGCACTGCTGCCTCACGGCGCCGAGGTCTCGGGTTCGATCCCGGCTCTGGGTCACTGTCCGTGTGGAGTTTGCACATTCTCCCCGTGTCTGCGTGGGTTTCGCCCCCACAACCCAAAGATGTGCAGGATAGGTGGATTGGCCACACTAAATTGCCCCTTAATTGGGAAAAAAATCAATTGGGTGCACTGAATTTATTAAAAATAAATAAATAAATAAATAAACATCGTTAAAAGCTATCTGGTTATCACATTGCTGTTTGTGGGAGCTTGCTGTGAGCTGATTGGCTGCCAGGTTTCCCATATTGCAACGGGATAGCTACAAAAAAAAAGACATCATTGGTTGCGGAAGATCATCTTCACATTTTGGTGGTTGTGAAAGGGGCTACATCAATGCAACCGTTCCATTTAACTTTCTCTTTCATGGTTGGGACCTCCACAGCTTGATATTACAGCTGAACATGAGCTGGAGAGAACAAAGGCCCACATCCCACTTTGTGCACAGTTTTGCTGCTAGGATTTATGCCTCACTCTTATTTTTAACATTTTCTCAGCCTCCTTAGCTCAGGGATCTGGAGGCCAATTATAAACGTCCAAGCCATCAATGAACCCAAAAATAATGATTGATGGTGAGGCATATCTGCTCGATATGGCTGTGGGCCACAGCAGACGAGATGTAATATTAATTCTACCGCCGCCCCTGACTTGCCCGTATTTTCGAAACAGCAAGGCTGTTTCCAGTGGCCGGGGGGGGGGGGGGGGGGGGGGGGGGGGTGGCATTGATAAGGCGCTAGTGTTTAAAGTGGGAGCAGTTTTGATCACAGTTTGAGTCTTGGGTGGCACAGGGCGATTTTTCCCACCTGCTCTGAGCTGGGGTGGAGAGGGGGTTCCGTGGTTCCGTAGAATCATAGAATTTACAGTGCAGAAGGAGGCCATTCGGCTTATCGAGTCTGCACCGGCCCTTACAAAGAGCACCCTACTCAAGCCCACTCTATCCCAGTAACCCCCACTTCACCTTTTTTTTGGACACTAAGGGCAATTTAGCGTGGCCAGTCCACCTAACCCCCACATCTTTGGACTGTGGGAGGAAACCGGAGCGCCCGGAGGAAACCCACACACACACACATGGGGAGAACGTGCAGACTCCGCACAGACAGTGACCCAAGCCGGGAATCTGGGACCCTGGAGCTGTGAAGCAATTGGGCTAATCACTGTGCTACCGTGCTGCCCAATTCTAGCTTGGTTTGGTGGATCAGCTGCCAGGTGGTGGGCTGAGGGAGGGGGGGGGGGGGGGATCTGTGGGGTAGAGTGACCGCATTGGGGGTCAAGATATACTTGTTGTCCGTGGAGGAAACAATCCCCCTTCAAAATCGAGGGCCGAAGGGCCTGTTCTGTGCTGTACTGTTCTATGTTCATCCTAACCGTGTCAGGAGCTCATAAGGAAACTGCTCAACTTTTGGTGCCATGAGCTGGCCTTGACGTGGCTCCCCCACTGGAAGTTCGACTTCCCACCAGGCCAGATGAGCCTAGCTGGAGTTGGGCAGGGGTTTGAGATTGGGTTTGGGATGAGGGTGGGTGGTGGTTGTGCGGGATGATGGGGTCGGGGGGGGGGGGGGGGGAGCAGGATGTTGGGGTTTCGTTACTATGTACCCAGTGGAAGAGCTAAAAATCATGGCTGCTCGGCAATGGGGCGGGTGAGTGCCCTTGTGGGATTTGCACTGTGCACCTCGCTGGTTGCTGCTGGACGCTGTGATGAGTGGAAGTCTCTGAGCGGCCTTTGTGCAGGCTGTAACCTGTCCTCTGTGACATTGATGAACAGAAGGCTCTGTTTCCTTGGCAAGCGGTTACGAAAATCCGTAGAGTGAAAACAAATGTCAACAGTATCTGGAGCAATCGCCCCTTTCCCGCTCCCCAGTTTGAACTTTCAATTTGATTTAAGAACTAAGCTTGTCGGACTGGGTTATTATCTAACACCATCTCTCTCTGAAATCCTCTCTCTTCCCCCCCCCCCCCCCCCCCCCACCCTTCCCCCCACCACCCGAGGAGTGGGCTAGGGTTTCACCGTCTGCACATCGTCACGTTTCCGAACTCTCTTTTTTTCTCTGTGCAGCCCCCCCCCCCCCTCCTCTCCAGGAAAGGTGCTCTGAAGGAGGGAATTCAAGACTGTGTCTCCCTTGCATGGGACTGAGACTGCTGCTGGTCACCCGAGTGTGACGGGAGAGAGCGAGGCAGCGTTTAGCCTGGATGCAGTCATTTCAGTTTGATATCTCGCAGCATTTGTTGCGATTGGATTTTGAAAGGATGCCGAGGAGGTGCCTCGCCTGGGCAGGTCTCCAAGGCTCTTAGCAGCCAGCCAACTGAGTTGAGTGACCTCTAGATGGGTCAACAGTAAATCCAGATGGTGCTGCCACAGCTCGGTTAGCGGACGGAACTGTGTTCTAGATGTGTGCCTGCACCCGGGCCCTGCATACATGCCTGTATTTTGCTGCTGTTCTTGACGGCACATTAGGATTACCTCGGATATGTGGCGCAGAAACAGGCCATTCGGCCCATCTGTTCTACTCGTGCTCCTGTTTCTCCGTTTCGTATTTTCTTCCGCTATTCTTTTGTGGGATGTGGGCTTTGCTGGCTGGGTCAGCATCTGTTCCCTTTCCCTAAATGGCCCTTGAACGGCCAGTGCAGAGGGCAGTTGAAAACCAGCTGTGGGTCTGGAGGCACATATAGGCCAGGTAATGGTAGCAGATTTCCTTCCCTCAAGGGCCTTGGCGTGGCCGTACCTGAAGAACTGTGTACAGCTTTGGACTCTTTACTTAAGGAGGAATATATTTGTTTTGGAAGCGGTTCAGAGAAGGTTCACGAGGCTGAATCCTGGGATGCAGGGGTTGTCCCAGGAAGGAATGTTATGCAGGTTGGGCGTATCGGTGGTCGTATTGAAACATACAAGATTCTGAAAGGGTTTGACCGGGTCGATGCTCCCAGCATGCATCCTCTCGTGAGGGCATCTCGGGGACACAGTTTCAAAATAAGAGGGCTCTAGTTAAGACTGAGATGAGGGGGAACTTCTTCTCACATGGGTCGGTAGTCTTTGGGATTTTCTTCCCCAGAGAGCAGAGGAGGCTGTGGGTCGTTCAATACATTCAAGGCTCGGTTACCAGCTGTTCCTGCTCACCCAACGGAATTGAGGGTTTTGGGGACGAAGAGGGAAATGGAGCGAATGGCAGATCATGCTTGATGGGCCGAATGGCCTACTCCTGCTTCTATTTCTTATGATCTTGGGGAAAATAGTAAATAACATATAAGTGTGGGGGGAAAAAAGCTACAAAATGTTGTAGCTACAAAATACACTATGGCCTGGATCTCCGTTCTGGAGCCTTAAGTGCTCCCGCCAATGGGGAATTGCTCCAGATCCCCGCTGGTGATAGGAACGGCACCCAGCTGTGAGTCTCTCTCCTTCACCATGCTAATTTATGCATGGGGGAGTGCTCGTCGGGTTCTGTCGGAATACCGGTACCGGCCGCCATTTTGAGCCGGCGGCCTGATACCGAGGTCTGGCAGTGGCTTCCTCCCCCTCCACAAACTAATCCTACTCCCCTGGCTGGCAAGTAGGGGCATCTTCCCTCTTTCCCCCCCTCTCCCCCCCCCCCCGTCCCCTCACCCACTGGAATAATGGGTCACACCCCACTGCCCCAAGCGTGCACGTATGAGGGTAACCCGGCCATCCCACCCCAACAGAGACCCCCATCAGAACCTCCTATCACAGACCCCCCCCCCACCCCGCAGAGACCTCCATCAGTCACCCCCCCCCCCCCCTCCACCTTGCAGAGATCTCCATCAGTCACCCCTGTCTGAAAGCTGGAGAGCAGTCCAGGCAGTAGAGTGAGAAATCACTGCATTTTCACTTGCCCCTCCCTAACATCTGTTGCCTCAGACAAGCAGCAGCAATATCCAGCTGCTTCCTCGAAAGCCAAGTACATTCAAACGGGCTACAAATTCCTTTGAAATGCAAATCTTCCATTCACTTCCCCTCAGCAATGCATTGCATTAGCCAGTGATTGACAGTTATATTACTCCAGAGACAGCTGCTTGGTGGATTGTTGATTTACCTTTCCCTTGACCTTTGAATGCATCTCAAGTACCCTTGATGTTAACCACAAATTTTATAAACACGCTTGCTATGATTAACTGTTCTTCACCACAGCAAATGCAGCTAAGTGCTTTCACTTCTTTTCTCTCTCATCCATGGCCTCTTCCCTCCCTGTCCATGTAACTGCTGCAGTCCATGTGGTGTAGACACACCCACTGTGCTGTTAGGTTGGGGGGGGGGGGGGGGTGGGAGTCCCAGTGACTGAAGGAACGGCGGTTATAGTTCCAGTTCAGTATGGGTGGGTGGCTTGGAGGGATCTGGTAGGTAGCCATGCTCCCATGTGTCTGCTGCCCTTGTCCCTCTAGGTTTTTGATGAAATTATTACTGTACTCTTAATATTCTCAAATATAGAGCAGCACGGTGGCGCAGTGGGTTAGCTCTGTGGCCGCACGGCGTTGAGGACCCGGGTTCGAATCCCGACCCTGGGTCACTGTCTGTGTGGAATTTGCACATTCTCCCCGTGTCTGCGTGGGTTTCACCCCCCACAACCCAAAGATGTGCAGGGTCGGTGGATTGGCCACGCTAAATTGCCCCTTAATTGGAAAAAAGAATTGGGTACTCTAAAATTTAATAAATAAATAAATATTCTCAAATATGAATGTGAAATATGAATTTGACATTGTATTAGAGTGCAGCCATAAGCTTCAAAGAGATGAAGAGGAACAATTTGACTGAAGTAACTTACCACCATTTCAGAACTCCTGGCATGGCCGCACACAGTAGGGTTTGCTTTGAGCATGAAAGATTCAGACGTCTGATAGAGAAACTGCGTTCTTTCCATCACACAAAGAAACTCCCGAATAAAAACTGCAGTGTTAAGTTCTGAAGATGCCATTAAAAGTAAATAGGACTCTTCTAACATACAATGGTCATCCGATGGGGGAGCAAGGGAATCAATGGAATAGCAGACGGAAAACTAAGACATGTTTTTATGATTAAACTATTACAGAGTGGATCTATTCGGTCAGCACCTCTCCCACCCCGACCAAGTCGACACATATAGACAGTTCCAACTGACCATAGAATCCTGACAGTGCAGCAGGAGGCCTTTTGGCCCATCGGGTCTGCACTGACCCTCTGGAAGAGCATCCTACTCAGGCCCAGTCCCCTGCCCTATCCCCATAACCCCACCTAACTGTTGGCCACTAAGGGCAATTTACCATGGCCAATCCGCCTAACCTGCACATCTTTGGACTGTGGGAGGAAACCGGAGCACCCGGAGGAAACCCACGCTTCAGTAAGAAATTTCACTGAGAGAATGACTTGCACTCGCGTAGCGCCTTTCACAACCCCTCCGGCATCTCGTGACGCTTTGCGGCCAAGGAAGCAGTTTTCAAAGTGTCGTCGCTGGTGCGGTGCACAAAACGGGGCAGCCACTTTGCACACAGCAGGGCCCCGCAACCATTGCATCACAAGCTATTCAGCGAGGGTTCACTCAACTAATTCCTGGGGTGAAAGGGTTATCCTACCAGGAAAAGGTGAGCAGGCGGGGCCTATACCCATTAGGAATTTAGAAGATTGAGGGGGGGATCTTATCGAAACATTTAAGATGCCGAGGGGAACTTGACAGGGTGGGGTGGTGGGAGGATGTTCCCACTGATGGTGGAGTCTAGGACTAGTTTAAAAATGAGGGGCCTCCCGTTGAAGACTGTGATGAGGAGAAATGTTTTCTCTCGAGGTTGCCAATCTATGGAATTCTCTTCCTCAGGGAGCAGTGGACACTGGGCCACTGAATATGTTCAAGGCCCATTTAGACCAGCATCCGAAACACATGCCTTCGAAACACAGAAAAAGAAATGGCACTTTTGTTTTCTCTTCGCTCCTCCAGTGGCCTGGTGGCTTATTGGCCCAAGATTTGCTGTCACAGTAATGTTGTGGCCAATAATGTTTGCCGATATTTTGTCTGTGACAGGTATACAGCTACACCTGGTGAAGCCCGAGCTGCGGGATTGAATGCGAACCTCCTGATTTTGCTCTCCGCCATTAGCTTCACAAAATCAGCAACTCTCTGCCTCGTCCCATCCTGAATGTGACGTTGCAAAGTAAACTCGGCACAGCAAGTTAAGTCTTGTCATTGTACGCATTAGCACAACAACAACAACAACTTCCATTTATAGTGCGCCTTCAACACAGTAAAATGCCCCAAGGTGCTTCACAGAGGCGTTTGAAAAGTGAAATTGGGGGCGGCACGGTGGCGCAGTGGTTAGCACTGCTGCCTCACGGTGTAGAGGTCCCGGGTTCGATCCCGGCCCCGAGCCACTGTCCGTGTGGAGTTTGCACATTCTTCCCGTGTTTGCGTGAGTCTCACCCCCACAACCCAAAAAGATGTGCAGGGTAGGTGGATCGGCCACGCTAAATTGCCCCTTAATTGGGAAAAAAAGAATTGGGTACTCTAAATTTCTTTTTAAAACATTTTTAAAAAAGGAATGTGAAATTAGAGCTTCAACCGAATATGGAAACATTAGGTCAGGTGGCCGATGACCAAAGTCTTTGTCAGGGCGGTAGGTTTAAAGGAGCATCTCAAAGGAAGATGTGAAGGTGGAAAGGTTTAGCCTCTGCACAAATATAAGACTTGCATTTAGATAGCACCTTTAAGGAACATTCCAGAGTGCATTTCAGTTCTCTTCCTGCACCCAGTGCCACACGTTTCCATAGATAGTATTTCCTCGAACAGGCCGCTCATCTGTCATCAGGGGCTTAAAGCTTGAATGGTGCGAAGGATTTGCAGATTGACGCATTCAACCCATTTGTCTGTGTTACAAACGCACCTTCCCTGAAGTGGGGGCTTGAACCCGGAGCTTCTGCTTCAGAGGCAGGGGCGCAATCCACCGTGCCACAGACCCTTTCTAAAGTGCTTTGTAATGGAGTATTTTTGAAGTGTAGCCACTGTTGTCACATAGGAAACATTGCAGCCAGTTTGCGCACAGCAAATGGGGATGTGAAAGCGGGTTACCCATCGTCATTGAGCTGGCTGCGTTGCCTGGGATTTTCCAGCCATGTGGTGGTGGGGGCCGGACTGGAAAATGCAGTGGGCCATTCAAAAATCCCACGCCTTCGGCGGAACCGGACGATCCGCCAGTGGGAGGGGCTCGGAAGGTTCCGACCATTAACTCCGTTTTCCTCCGCAGGCGCTGCCTTCCCTGCTGGGTATTTGCAGGATGTTCTGTTTTTATTCCCAATCTCCGGCAATTTATGCTTTTGTATTGCTGCTTTTTAGCAACGTTGGCTGAGGGATTGTGGTAGTATGACTGGAGGTACTACAGTACCTGGGAGGGCTGAGCCGCCATTGGTGGAGAAGGCTCACTGCTCATTGGCCCAATGGTTTGCATTTCATTGGTCAGAGTGTAAGGTAGCTCCGCCCAGTGAGGCGGAGTATAAGAGCCCGTGTTTCCCAGCAGCCTGCCTTTTCTGTACTCGAGCTGCTGGGGAAACATCTTGTTGATTAAAGCCTTCAATTCGGACTACCTCCTCGTTTCAGTACTTGTTGATTGCGCATCAGGGATAAAACTTTTCCAGGTCGCCGGGGTGAAAGCTCTGGCATTGCTCCAAAACCCACGGCAATATGATCTTTGATGTGCCCCCGAGAGGGTAGCGAGGCCTTCTTCCATATCTGGTCCGACAAACGGCACCTCAAAACAACCTCCGACTAGACATAGTCAAGTCGAAGCCATTGGAAATGACGTCACAGAACCTGGAAGTGTGGTCTGGGCGGGTTCTAAGAGTTGGCCACAAATACACACACAGCAACCTCACACCCCTGAGCTGTCGATGCGTAATGTTTGTGGGGAGGGGAGAACGGAGATACTGGGACCATCTTAACTGAACTATCTGCCCTCTGTCACAGCTGTATCCAGCCGCTACTCTTACCCAGTACCTCAACCTTTCGCATCCCACTCGATAAGTCATGTCACTGCCCTCCTCCTCCCCCTGTCCCCAGTGTCCTCTGGGAGTGGAAATCGGCTTCCCACCCAATTTCCTGCTTTCCTTCGCAAATTATGCTACAATTATGTCGAAAGTTGGTTAGGCCACATTTGGAATACTGTGACCAATTCTGGTCACCGCACCACCAGAAGGACGTGGAGGCTTTGGAGAGAGTACAGGAAAGGTTTACCAGGATGTTGCCTGGTATGGAGGGTATTAACCATGAGGAGAGATTGAATAAACTGGGATTGTTCTCCATGGAAAGATGGAGGCTGAGGGGCGACCTGATTGAAGTTTATAAAATTACGAGGGGTAGAGATAGGGTGAACAGTTGGAGGCTTTTTCCCAGGGCGGAAATTACAATTACAAGGGGTCACAAGTTCAAGGTGAGGGTGGATAGGTTTAGTGGAGATGTGCGGAGGAAGTTTTTTTTTTTACAGAAAATGTAGTGGTGGCCTGGAATGGACTGCCAAGTGAGGTGGTTGAGGCAGATACTTTAGCGACCTTTAAGACTTATCTAGATAGACACATGAACAGACTGGGTATGGAAGGATACAGGCAGTCGGTCTAGATACGACATGTGATCAGCGCAGGCTTGGAGGGCCGAAGGGCCTGTTCCTGCGCTGGATTGTTCATTTGTTTCTTTAGGGGATAGAAACCGCCAGCTGGCGCCATGTGGGCTGCCCTTCCTGGTTCTGGGAGGAGGGGATCGGGTTGGAGGTGGGGGAGGGGCCCAACGCACTCAATGGCCTTAACGTAAACTATTGTTTGAAAGTTCCCCGGGAGGCTTAATTTGGCCGCTGGGAGATTGATGCCGATTCCAGCAGACCCCAGGCCATTCTGAGAGGGGTTGACAACCCCTAGACAGCGCTGTCGTCCCTCGGTGCTGCACTGGAGTGTCAGCCCAGATTTCTGTGCTCACGTCTTTGGATTGGGATGTGAAACCATAAGCCTCTGACTCAGCGATGAGAGTACCACCGGCTGGGCCGCTGGTGAATCATGTACCAGCCTGTCCAATAAAAGGAAGCGTTCGCAGTTAATGGAAGTGTGGGTCGGCACTTCTTCGTGTCTGGGACAATTGTGTGCTGTACGTTGCTCTGAGGGCTGCTGATTCATTGAGAATTGCTGCTGAAACCTGGTCTCTTGCCTTCCTGCTGGGTCGGAGAATGCCAAGGTTTCCATGGCGACCCAGTCATTCAGTTAAAGGTGGAAAAATAAACCCCACCCAGGCAACTTAAGCTAAAAGATATAAAATACAGGACCGGCATCTGTGAAAGAGGAAGGCAGCTAATAACCCCACCCAGGCAACTTAAGCTAAAAGATATAAAATACAGGACCGGCATCTGTGAAAGAGGAAGGCAGGCTCACATTATGGATGAGAACAGCCCTAATGAAGGAATTTTCCCCACCACCCTAGCCTATCGTTCCCTCTCAGACTATCAGAGGGAGGGACATTGGGCTTGGGAATAGGCCATTCGGCCCTTCCAGTCTGCTCCAATTTTCGATAAGAACATGGTTGACTTGGTTATGGTGTCAGCTTCACGTGCCTGGTATTTCCTTGTCTCTCTTGTCTGTCAAACATCTGTTGCGGAAGAGAATGCCACAGATTCACGCCCCGCAGAGAAAATAATTTCTCCTCATCTCCATCTTTATAAAGGAGAGACCTGTTCTTCTTAAACTGATGTCCCCTGAATCTAGTCTCTGCCACGGGAGCATAATTCCTCCGGGTATCCACTCTATCAAGTCTCCTCAGGATCCCAGATCTTGGATCTCCTGCTCATTTGTCAGCATTTTCTTTCTTTTGTGTACCCTCCTGAAATTAGACACTTCCTACGCCCTTTACTCGCCCCCATTTTACAGAGTTACTGGAGGGGATTTTCCAGCTGAATCTTCAGGTCCTGTCGAAGGCATCTCCTCCACCCCCATGGTGGGGTGCACGAGCCATAGATAACGCATTAGACTTTGGCGAGTGCAGAAGGTCCCTCCGGCAGCCTCTGCCACTGGAAAACAGCAGCACGGGTAGCATCGTGGGTAGCACAATTGCTTCACAGCTCCAGGATCCCAGGTTCGATTCCGGCTTGGGTCACTGTCTGTGCGGAGTCTGCACGTTCTCCCCGTGTCTGCGTGGGTTTCCTCCGGGTGCTCCGGTTTCCTCCCACAGTCCAAAGATGTGCAGGTTAGGTGGATTGGCCATGCTAAATTACCCTTAGTGTACAGAATTGCCCTTAGTGTTGGGTGGGGTTACTGGGTTTTAGGGACAAGGTGGAGTTGTTGACCTTGGGTGGGGTGCTCTTTGCAAGAGCCGGTGCAGACTCGATGGGCCGAATGGCCTCCTTCTGCACTGGAAATTCTATGAAAACACGCCGTGCGGTGGAGGGGCCGGCGCGCGAGGGGGGTTTGGGGGAAATCCCGGCCATAGCGTGATTCCGCAACAGGAGGCAGCATTTGACAGCATTTGCTCCCTCTCTGAACGGACATCTCACCCCGAGTGCCATCTCCATGCAGCCCTCAATGCCTCCGCCTTTCGGGTAATGGTCCGATTCCCCCTGGAATGCCTCGGCTGAACCTGCTCCCACCCCACTCCCTCAGGCAGCGCGTCCCGACCACTCGAGGCATGAAAAGGTTTCTCCTCCGGTCACCATTGGTTCTCTTTCCAATTAGCGGTACGTTTTTCCAGTGACCTTGCTGCTCACTTCTCGTCGTTGGCATGGCTTTAACCTTGTTAAAACTACACAGTGGAGTTTGCAGCACAGAAACAGGCCATTCGGCCCAGCAACTTCATGGCGGCATTTTAGTTTTGCGTGAGCCTCCTCCTTCCCCTCTTCATCCATCCCTATCGTACTCTAGTAGATATTGTATTAGTCTCGAGTGAGTCTAGAATTTCTGGATCCAGGTAGGGCAGCATAGTGGTTAGCACATTGCTTCACAGCTCCAGGGTCCCAGGTTCGATTCCCGGCTTGGGTCGCTGTCTGTGTGGAGTCTGCACGTTCTCCCCGTGTGTGCGTGGGTTTCCTCCGGGTGATCAGGTTTCCTCCCACAGTCCAAAGATGCGCAGGTTAGGTGGATTGGCCATGCTAAATTGCCCTTAGTGCCCAAAATTGCCCTTAGTGTTGGGTGGGCTTACTGGGTTATGGGGATAGGGTGGAGGTGTGGGGTTGGGTAGGGTGCTCTTTCCAAGAGCCGGTGCAGACTCGATGGGCCGAATGGCCCCCTTCTGCACTGTAAATTCTGTGATTCACTCAGGTGGCATTCGCAAGTTGTATCGAGGAGTTCAGCAGTCATCTAATCCTCTTCATTAGAAGATCTGTCGCCAAACCCTCAACTTTCCGATTATTTGCGTCATTAATAATTCGAAGAGCAATATTTGACGGTTTTAAGGATCCTGTGATGGCCGCGATGTCTGAAACCGCGTCTGTCATAATAATGAGCTCTTCTGCCTTCTTCTGATTGACCGGTGGGCAGAGCCAGGCGCATGAGGGGGTGTGTGGACTGCGTGGAGAACAGGAGCACGCGTTGCCTGCGCGGGTCTGCTGACGGTAGCGATGGGGTCGGGGGGGGGGTGGGGTGTGTGCGGTAGGGGGGGTGGGGAAAGAGCCCTATGATAGTTTCTCAGGCTGGAGGGATGGGGGAGGGGAATGGCGTGGGCGGTATAGGCTAGGGTGGGGGGGGGAGTGTTGGTTTAGGGAGCAGGGTTGTAATAACGCGGTTGGGATGGGGATGATAAGAGCTGAATTAAAGGAGTGGTATGGGTGCGGTACAAGTGGGATGGCTTGGGCAGGGAGTACTGTTGCAATAAAGACACTAATTGCAGCACAGATGTTTTGTGGAGATCTGCTCGCAGAGACATAAATTGTTTGAAGTTTGTCATCTTTTCGCTCAAGAGTGGTCACTTTAGGATTAGGGAAGCAGTTCTTTCCTTATCAGTTGTACCATCTGGCTTTGCGTTGGCAGTGTTAGCCTGCGTTCTAAACATAACTGGCTCCAGGTGTGTGTCTGCTACGGGGGCTCGTTTGGACTGTGGCTGTTCCAGGCTAAGTGGGGGCTCCAGCAAATGGCAGCCCAGGGATTTGACGTTGCTGAATGCCTGCTACGGCAGTGCTGAGCTCTCCAGGCCGGGAGTGTCTCCAGCTCGATATTGGGCCTGGCACTGATCTCCAAAGCAGTCAAGTCATTAAAATGCTTAAATTGGTCGTTGCGTCTCGGGACTGAGAGGGGGACGAGGTCACGGAGCAGACTGGACGGGCCGAATGGCCTACCTCTGCTGTTGCGTCTTATGGTGACCCAGGATCTCTCTCTATCTCCCCCCCCCCCCCCCCCCCCCCCCCCCCCCCCCCCAGGTGCCTCCCCAGTGAGATTGAGGATCAGACTGGGCTATGGCCCCAGCTCCTCTGTGCGATAACCTCCTGTTCGCCACCCATCCAGGTTCGGACGGAACATGCTGAATCCGGAGCTTCAAGGCCACTCGGCCCATCTTTGTCCACCTACCCGGAAACATAAACAGGTTCTTGCATTCATTTAGCGCCTTCAATTTCGTTTTTACAAAACTGCGTTTCACCGGAATGCGATTCAACAAATTCAGATGCCAACAACAACGTATATTTATGCCTTTAACACAATGAAATGTCCCACAGTGCTTCACAAGAACATTATAAAATAAAGTGTGACAGGCACCAAGCCGCATAAGGAGATATTAGGTCTAATGATCAAAAACCTAGGTCAAGAGGTAGGTCTTAAATGTGGCCATTGCCCCGTTGCTGTTTGTGGCAGCTTCTTGTGTGCAAATGTTCTGCTGAGATTCAACTTCAAAAATGCGTCATGGGCTGCAAAGGACTCTGGGGCACCTGGAGGTTGTGAAAGGGGCTAGGTCAATGCAAGTCTTCCTTTCCTGAATCAGCGACAATAAATTAGTGGGCCTTATCATCTGCAGGTTCAGATAAGGTGCAGATTCTTGGCAACATGTATTTAAGCAGCCCGTTGAGTGGCTATCAGTGAGTCTTGCAGACCGAAAGCTAGGGCTGACCTGCATTGATGCCAGTGGGTTTGTTTGTTGTATCGGTGTGGGCTCAGGTAGATTAGAGTTTAACTGGTGCCTGGAAACTTTGAGGACTGGAATGTGCCGGCTCGTTCCAGGCTGTGCCTTGGAATACCCCCAGCATTTTAAGAAAGTTTTGCAGTTGCAATCAAAGTTTGATGTGTGGAGATATGCTGCCTGTGTGCACGTTAGATACATCTCTTAATTTATTTTAAAATACAAGCCAGGCATGTACAGACATACACCCCAGGTATCGCACTTCCTTACAGATTCTGAACAGTCTTCAAATGCTGCTCGCTTTGAGACCTGCCCTTACCGACTTGCACCTTAACAGTAGAGCAGCCTGTCAAATGATGGAACAATAGTGAGACGCTTATTGACGGGATGTTTTTACTTATTGAAGTCGTTGGGCATTGTGGCCATTACAACAGCTTACATTTATAGAGTCCCTAAAACTGAAACCACCCCAAGGTGCTTCGCAGGCACGTTCTACAGCTCTGGGCGGCACGGGTAGCACATTGGTTAGCACTGTTGCTTCACAGCGTCAGGGTCCCGGGTTCGATTCCCGGCTTGGCTCACTGTCTGTGCGGAGTCTGCACGTTCTCCCCGTGTCTGCGTGAGTTTCCTCCGGGTGCTCCGGTTTCCTCCCACAGGTCCCGAAAGACGTGCTTGTTAGGTGAATTGGACATTCCGAATTCTCCCTCGGTGTACCCGAACAGGCGCCGGAATGTGGCGACTAAGGGATTTTCACAGTAACGTCAATGCAGTGATAGTGTACGCCTACTTATAACAATAAAGATTATTATTATTCTAAAGCAAATAATTTGAGACTGAGCCACAGAAGGTGATAGATAATCAGGGCAAATGACCAGAAAGAGTCAGGTTTGAAGGAGGACAGAGAGAGAGAGAGAGAGAGGCGGAGTTGTTTTGGGAGGAGATTGCAGAGCTGAATGTGCGGCTGCTAATGGTGGACCAATTAAAATTAGGGATGCTCAAGAGGCTGGAATTCCAGGATAGCTGGGACCCCAGAAGGTTGTGGGGCTGGAGGACGTTTCCGAGGTGTGGGGGGGATGGCTGTTGGGGGTGGGGTTGTACAGTGGTCGTGAGGCCTTGGCGGGATTTGAAAATTAGATTTCGGCATTTTAAAATCGGGGGTGGATGGGGTTATTCAAAAAGGAGCCAATGTAGTTTCAGCAAGGGACACAGTTGTGCATTTGCAAATCGATACATATTAATAGTGTTGTGCGGCACCCCTCCTCCTATGAGAGGACCGCCCATAAAGCAACTTGCCATGAGCAATGCCACGTGAGCATACACCACTACTGGACCACCCATGTCATTGCTCCTTACTGAGCTGGTAAACCTTTGTTCCCTCCAATGCCCATTATCCGTTATGGGAAATGAATTGCATCCTGGGTGTGTAATCCTTCCTGTGTGTCGCTTTTGTATTCTCCTCCTCTTTGCTGTTAACCCTCGAACGTTCTCTTCTGCTAATATTTTGAATGTCTTTGTCCTTGTCCTGCTTCAGGTCTCTGGCTCTCCTCTGCAGTTTTGGGAGCGGGGAAGTGGAGGAGGTACTTTAACCGTGAGAGAACAGCTCTGATCGTCCTCCAGGACCCAACAAACCGGGCTTGGGTAGTGGGAATGGGCTGCGAAGTGGGAATGGGCTGCTCCCAAGGTTAGAAGGCAGCAAGTTGGATAAACAAACTAAATGTGACAGACCAGGCGTGACAGAAATGCATGAGATGTCAGAGCTTTAACAGGAAGCTTGTGCGATGTGTCACATTTGTAATATTTTTAATATAGTGAAACCTGTCACACTTCTTCGTATGTCATATATTTGTGCACAAAGCACCAGCGAAAGACGCTTCACATTTTTTAATTGAAAAAAAACCCCAAATATTCAGCATGGGGAGGCTAAAGCTACTAATTCAGTCACTGTTTATCTCAAGGTGCGTGTTACAGCACTTTTGACATCCTTGACCTCAGGATGTGTCTATTCTTACTATTTGGACTGCGTGATCCTAAAGGGATTGGGAGAGGGGGGGGGGGGTTGAAAATCCCAGTGATTGTGCACATGGGGGGGAGGTTTGATAGAGATATACGAGATTCTGACAGGTTTGAATCAAGTGGACAAAGCTGTTCACGTTTGCTGATGGTACAAGGTCAAGGGGCACTGATTTGGGCAAGCGATATGGCCAGCAGGGTGTGAGGAAGAACATTGACACAGCGAGCGGTGAAGATTCTGGAACTCTCTGCCCATGGGACCGATGGGAGCGGAGAAGATCAATGATTCCAAAAGGAATTTGAATGGGCACTTGAGGGAAATAAACTTGTTGGGAATATGGGAACAGAGGGAGAAATTGGGACTGTCTGGATTGTTCGCTTTAGCGTGGTCTTGATGGGCTGAATGGCCTCCTTCTGTGCAGTTCTGATCCCTCTGAATCTAGACACTGCTGTCATTCTGAAACACTCATTGGTGACATTATTTCGCCATGTTCCTCTGAATCTTTTGACCTGTTGTTATTTCTTGTACCTCTCTCGCTAGCTCCTTGCAGTGATTTGTGCTATAACGCACACAGCATTAGCAATAAAGTGGATGTGTTAATCACGCAAATAGATGTAAATGGGCGTGATATAATAGGGATTGTGGAGGCATGGCTGCAGGGTGACCAGGGATGGGAACTGAACGTCCAGAGGTATTTAGGAAGGACAGACAAAAAGGAAAAGGTCGTGGAGTTGCATTGCTGGTTAAAGAGGAAATTAACACAATAGGGAAGAAAGATATTGGGCGGGATTCTCCCAGCCCGTGGCCGGGCTGGGTGAATACCCGCAATCAGGCCACGCTGCCCCGACGCGGAGCGGAGAATCGGCGCTTTTGGCGCGGTGCTGGCCGCGGGCCACTGTACGCGGCCGGTCCACCGATTCACTGGCCCGGATGGGCCGAACGGCCACTCTAAAAAGGCAGAGTCCCGTCGGTGCCGTCCACACCTGGTCGCAGCCGGCGGGAACTCTGCGTGCAGGGTTGGGGGGGGGGGCGGCTTGTGAGGGAGGGGTCTCCGACCCCAAGGGGGCCTCCGACGGGTCCTGGCCCGCGATCGGGGCCCACCGATTGGCGGGCTGGCCTCGCTCCCCGGGCCTATTTTCTTCTGCGCCGGCCCCTGAACTTCCATGCAATGTTGCATCGGGGCCGGTGCGTTGAGGTAGGCCACTGCGCATGCGCGGGTTGGCACCGGTGCCACCGCATGCGCAGATCCCGTGACGCACAGTTCGCGCTGGGATGGGAGGCTGGAGCGGCGTGAACCGCTCCAGCGCCATGCTGTAGGGGCCAGAATCGGTACTCCCAGCGGCCCGTTCACGACGACGTTTCCGATGGCGTGGGCATTCTGCGGCTGAATGGGAGAATCCCGCCCTATAGGCTCCAACCATGTGGAATCAGTATTGGGAGAGCGGAGAACCACCAAGGGGCAAAGAAATATTACTGGGTGTCGTACATCGACCATCGACCCCAAACTGCAGTGGTGCATTGGAAATGGCATTAAACAGGAAATTAGAGGTGCATGCGATAGAGGAACATCTGTAATTATGGGTGACTTGAATCTGCATATAGATTGGGCAAATAAAATTAGCCACAATACCGTAGAGGAGGAATTCCTGGAGTGTAGACGGGATCTTTTCTGGACCAACTAGAGATCAGGCCATCTTAGACTGTCTATTGTACAATGAGAAAGGAAGCATTGGCAATCTAGTTGTGCGAGACCCCTTGGGGATGAGTGACCATAATATGATAGAATCTTTCATCATGATGGAGAGTGACATAGTTGATTCTGGGACCAGGGTCCTAAATCTAAATAATAATAATGATTATTGTCACAAGTAGGCTTACAGAAACACTGCAATGAAGCTACTGTGAAAAGCCCCTAGTCGCCACATTCCAGCGCCTGTTCGGGTACATGGAGGGAGAATTCAGACTGTCCAAATCATGTCTTTCGGGACTTGTGGGAGGAAACCGGAGTACCTGGAGGAAACCTACACAGACACGGGGAGAACGTGCAGACTCCGCACAAACAGTGACCCAAGCCGGGATTCGAACCTGGGACCCTGACGCTGCGTAGCAACAGTGCTAGCTACTGTGCCGCCCACATAAAAGGAAATTCCGATGATATGAGGTGTGAGTTGGCTAAGATGGATTGCGAAATGTTACTTAAAGGGATGACGGTGGGTGGGCAATGCCAAACATTCAAGGAGCGTATGGGTGAACTGCAACAATTGTTTGTTCCTGCCTGGTGCAAAAGTAAAACTGGAAAGGTGGCCAGACCATGGCTTATAAGGGAAATTAGAGATAGTATTAGATCCAAGGAAGAAGCATACAAAAACCAGAGACCTGAGGATTGGGAGAAGTTTAGAATTCAGCAAAGGAGGACCAAGGGATTGATTAAGAAGGAGAAAATATTGTAGAAGAGTAAGCTTGCGGGAAACATAAACACTGACTGTAAAGGTTTCTGTGGGTACGTGAAGAGAAAATGTTTGAAGAATAAGGAGGACACAAATAACGTCCTAGAATGTTGGGGAACACGGGATTTAGTGAGAGGGAGGAACTGAAAGAAGTCAGTATTAGTGGAGAAATTGTGTTGGGGAAATTGATGGGATTGAAATCCCCAGGGCCTGACAATCTACATCCCAGTGTCCTCAAGGAAGTGGTCCTGGAAATAGTCGATCCATTGGTGACCATCCTCCAAGATTCTATAGACTCAGGGCCGGGATTGAACCCAGGTCCTCAGTGCCACGAAGCAGCAGTGCTAACCAATGCGCCACCCTTCCTTCCATCTTTTCACATCTAAATTTACTATCGCAACCACCCATTAACTTGCTTGGCCTGCTTCTCCTTAAATGGATCTAGACTAATCGCTTCCCTCTCCCTGTGATTGCGCGCTCTCCAATCTCACCACTCTTTGGGTAAAGAGAGTTTTTTTTTAAATTTAGAGTAGCCAATTATTTTTTTTCCAATT
Source organism: Scyliorhinus canicula (assembly GCF_902713615.1). NCBI lineage: Eukaryota > Metazoa > Chordata > Chondrichthyes > Carcharhiniformes > Scyliorhinidae > Scyliorhinus > Scyliorhinus canicula. The sequence continues at coordinate 14,537,415 of NC_052150.1, read as the reverse complement.
AAGTGGCAATTTAGCGTGGCCAATCCACCTACTCTGCACATCTTTGGGTTGTGGGGGTGAAACCCACGCAGACATGGGGAGAATGTGCAAACTAGGGTAAAGAGAGTTTTTAAAAATAAATTTAGAGTACCCAATTCATTTTTTCCAATTAAGGGGCAATTTAGCGTGGCCAATCCACCTAGCCTGCACATCTTTGGGCCGTGGGGGTGAGACCCACGCAGACACGAGGAGAAAGTGCAAGCTCCACACAGACAGTGCCCCAGAGCCGGGATCGAACCTGGGATCTCGGTGCCGTGAGGCTGCAGGGCTAACCCACTGCGCCACCGTGCTGCCCTCGGTAAAGAGATTTCTTGACGACTATCTTACATTGATGGCCTCGGATAATGCTCCTCCCCACAAGAGGAAACAAAAAGACAAAGAACATTGCAGCACAAGAACAGGCCCTTTGGTCGACCAGGCCTGCGCCGATTCTGATCCTTTATTTAGCCCCACTGCTTATTTCCCAAATAATCTGCATTCCTCCATTTCCCGCCCGTTTATATGTCTTATCCGATGCATCTCAAACGTTGGTGTCCTGCCTGCCTCCACCACGTGCACTGGCAACACGTTCCAGGCACTCTCCAATCTCTGCATGAAAACCTTTCCCTGCACATCTCCCCTAAACTTTCCATCTCTCACCTTGAACCTGTGCCCCCTTGCAATTGAGTCTTCCATGCTGGGGAAAAAGCTGACTCTTCACCCTGTCGAAACCTCCCGTAATTCTGTAGGAACATTCTGCCTGCATCCACTCGATCAAAACCTTTCCGAATTTTAAATACCCCTATTAGGTCACCAACCCAACCGTTCTTTCTAAGTGTCCCTGCCTGCCGATCTTCCCCGTGATATGTGGTCACCTCATTATAGGAAGGATGTGGAAACATTGGAAAGGGTGCAAAGGAGATTTACCAGGATGCTGCCTGGATTGGAGGGTAGGTCTTATGAGGAAAGGTTGAGGGAGCTTGGGCTTTTCTCATTGGAGCCAAGAAGGATGAGAGGCGACTTAATTGAGGTGTATAAGATGATGAGAGGGATCGAGTAGACGTTGAGCGACCTTTTCCCTCAGGTGGATGTAGCTGTTACAAACGGGCATAACTATATAAGGTTCATGGTGGAAGATATAGGAGTGATGTCAGAGGTAGGTTCGTTACTCAGAGAGTGGTTGGGGCGTGGAAAACACTCCCAGGTATGGTAGTGGAGTCAAACACTTTAGGAACTTTCAAGCGGTTATTGGATAGGCATATGGAGTGCACTAGAATGATTGGGAGTAGGTTGATTTGATCTTAGTTTCAGACTAGTTCGGCACAACATCGTGGGCCGAAGGGCCTGTACTGTGCTTTTAAAAAATAAATTTAGAGTATCCAATTAATTTTTCCAATTAAAGGGCAATTTAGCGTGGCCAATCCACCTACCCTGCACATCTTTGGGTTGTGGGGGCGAAACCCACGCTAACACAGGGAGAATGTGCAAACTCCACACGGACAGTGACCCAGAGCCGGGATCGAACCTGGGGCCTCGGCGCCGTGAGGCAGCAATGCTAACCACTGTGCCACCGTGCTGCCCCGGGCCTGTACTGTGCTGTACAGTTCTATATTCTATATGTATACCGTCCCGACGCTTTCGTCCTAATACACAAACGAGAAAAGCCAACACGAACTGGGTTAGCAGTTTATAAAATGGCCCGAGCTAGCCAAATTCAGAGCTTCCCCGAGGGGGTTTCTCTTTGTATCTGATTCAAACAGAACTTTGTTCACTGTTCAGACTTGTCCCGCGTTTGTTTTGGGCCTGGGTAGCACTGATGTGAAGGTGTCAAGCCTAGTTGCTGCTGATGATGATGGAGGGCGGCAGATGCAACCCTGCTTGACATCCAGAGCCTGGGAGGGGCTCTGGGAATTTGCGCAAATCTAATCGTGTCCATCTGAAGCAGGGCTGTAAAAGATATCTACCCAGGGTTCCCCAGGGTCAGCGGCAAGCCAGGCTACGTTTATCCAGCCTTTCCCTCTGCACAATCCACTATATACCTCTCCCCTAATCACACCCCCCCCCCCCCCCCCACTTTTCAAAACAGAAAAGATTAATGCATGCAGACTGCAGTGCCATTTTAAACATCTGAAATAACTTTGTCAAATAGCTCTTTCCAAACAAGGAGAGGGAACTGCCCTGCGGAGCATTACATGCGTCTCCTTTCAAAAGTGTCAGTGTCTTTCTTTTGAAAACCTCGTCTAGCCGTGAAGAGATCAGTCCCATTTTCTTTTCTAAAGACTTGCTAATGGCCATGGGATCATGCGTGGTAATTGTGCGGGAGATAAGAGATTGAGGCACTCGAAGACAATCGATTGAGCAGTCATCGCCTTTCTCTTCCAAAAGAAAAAGGATTTGGAGTTGTGCTTTTCTAATTCGCTTTTGAAAGCATCCTTTTTGCGTGAGAGCCGCCACAAAAGAATTTGCGTTTCTGAGTTGGTGTGTTCAGGATTCACAGCAGGGAGGGCCTGCCAGCCGTTTGAACCTGTTAAAACAAGCAGGGAAGCAGTGTGTGTGGGGGATTGGCATTCCCATCGCTCTCCTGTACTCCAATGCAGTACCTTTCCTGCTCGGGATAGAGGGGTGGGGTCATGCTAGAATCAGCCTGTTCTTTACGTTTGCGATGCCGAGATCAGATTCGCAACACAGGCCTCTTTTAAGGACATTTCACCGTGCTACCTTCTTCCACCCTTCTACTTTCCCCGCACACCAGCCATTTAAACCTCAGCCCATTGAAACATCAACTGGTTTTCGATGGTTAATACCTGGGACTTTTTGGGAGGCGGGTGGGGGCGAGAGGAGACGGGCAGGAGGACGGTGGCAACTCTAGGTTTAGAGATGTCCTCAAAAGCATCCCGGAAGAGATCCAGCATTCCCGGGATTCCCCTGGCCTGTGACCGACCACAATGGAGGAGGCCCGTTCAGGAAGATGCCGAAATCACTGAGGCATTTCGCCAGGAGCATGCCTGGCGAAGTCCAGCCGTGAGAGTGACCTCACAAACCTCCAAACAACCCTTCAAGCACCCCCCCCCCCCCCCCCCCCCCCAACCAGGGTGGCACAGTGGTTAGCACCGCTGCCTCACAGCGCCAGGGACCCAGGTTCAATTCCGGCCTCGGGTGACTGTGCGGAGTCTGCACGTTTTCCCCGTGTCTGCGTGGGTTTCCTCCGGGTGCTCCGGTTTCCTCCCACACTCCAAAGATGTGAGGCTGAGGTGGATTGGCCGTGACAAATTGCCCCTTCGTGTCCAAGAATGTACAGATTAGGTGGGGTTACAGAAATAGGGCGGGGGGCTGGGCCTGGTCTTGCGGAGGGTCGGTGGAGACTTGATGGGCCAAATGTATCCTGCACTGTAGGGGATTCTATGTGGCAAAGTCTGGAGATCACACATTAGTTCGATGGGTTCTGAGATGGTTGATAAATCCAGAATGGAAGCAAATCACCCTCTATTCCGAGGGACTGGCGGAGAAGAAAGGAAGAAGAAGAAATGTGTCGTTTAACCATAGCTTTGTGCCGCTGATTGTAACCGTGCAGTCCAACAAGCATCTGTAACTTGGAACAACCTCCAGAGTGTTTTATTTTTGTTTTACATTTCTTAACATTGAATATGCGCAGCAGTTATTTGCCAGAGGGGCCCTCCCGTCACACTTCGCTGCTTGTTTATCTGGAAAACTGGGCGTTCGACAGGTAGAACAATGGGATGAATTGAGTCCAGGTGCCTCTCCCGGAACCTCCCGAGATTCCTCATCACTCACAGTGACCGGTAAACTTTCAACTGGTCGCCTTGTACCAGAGCCTCTCGCTTTTCCTCAGGGATTCCGAACCCAAACTCGAACCCAATAAAAATCCCGCCTCCTGGCGGCAAGAGTTGTGATTGGTCCCTATCAGCTGATCAAGTTCTCCAAAGGTGGGGCGGCACGGTGGCGCAGTGGGTTAGCCCTGCTGCCTCACGGCGCCGAGGTCCCAGGTTCGATCCCGGCTCTGGGTCACTGTCCGTGTGGAGTTTGCACATTCTCCCCGTGGCTGCGTGGGTTGTGGGTTTCACCCCCACAACCCAAAAATGTGCAGGGGAGGTGGATTGGCCATGCTAAATTGCCCCTTAATTGGAAAAAATGAATTGGGTACTCTAAATTTTTTTTTTTTAAAAGTTCTCAAAAGTGGCCCAAATAGGCAGGGTTGCTTCAGAAGCGCTAGATTGAGAATCTTTTCTCGACCCCATCAGTTGGTGGTGGGGGGTGGGGGGGGGGGGGGGGGGGGGGGGGGGACACACGAGATGTTTACTGCTTGTTTTTCGCCGGAGTCTGCAACATCTGTCTTTTTATCGATGTGGCTGTAATTAGCTGGTGTCTGTGGTGCTGTGAGGTGTGACCTAGTGACAACGAATACACAGCGTTTGGTTGAATCTAGTCCTCTGCTGAGGAGGAATTAGCACCCTTCTAACGCAGCTGTGTGCATTCGCAGCATATTCTAATGTGGCATTGCCAGGGGCCCGGCCGAAGATTGTCAGCCTGCCCCACTTCTGTCACGGATGGTTTCTGATGGAAGGTCACCAACCTGAACCATGAACTGATTTTCTCTCAATCCAGACGCTGTCTGGCTTCTTGAGCGTGTTACAACATTTCTTTTGCCTTTCTTACAGAAAGGGTGTATCTGTCCTTTTGAAGTTGAGCATTATATCGGCAGACATCGGTGATTTTGTATTCTGCTTCACGATTTTCTGCCTCTTGTCTTCATGGTAGAAGATAATAAAAACAAATTCCCAAAACTACAGTTAATGCAGAGGAACATGGTGCAATAAACATCACTAGGGAGGTAATATTGAATAAACTGATGGGATTAAAGGCAAATAAGTTTCCGGGCCCTGATGGCCTGCACCCTAGGGTATTACGGGAGGTGGCAGCAGAGATAGTGGATGCATTGGTTATGACCTTTCAGAATTCCCTGGGTTCTGGAAGGGTCCCGGTGGATTGGAAACACGCTAATGTGACTCCCCTATTCTAAAAGGGAGAGAGGCAAAAAGTAGGAAACTATAGACCGGTTAGATTGACCTCTGTGGTGGGGAAGTTGCTGGAGTCAATCATTAAGGAGGAGAGGACAGAACATTTGGAAAGACAAAGCTCAATCCACCATTGTCAGCGTGGTTTTCTGAAGGGTAAGTCATGCTTGACAAACTTGCTTGAGTTCTTTGAGGATGTAACCAGCAAGGTGGATAATGGGGAACCTGTGGATGTGGTATATCTAGACTTCCAGAAGGCACTTGACAAGGTGTCGCACAAAAGACTGATCCAGAAGCTGAGATCGTAGTGCCTGGGGAGTACTAGGTTGGATTGAGGATTGGCTGACTGACAGAAAGCAGAGGGTCGGGTTCTATGGGGCCCTCTCTGTGGATGTGCAAGGCACTATATGAATGTAAGTCTGTTCTTTTTCTCCCTAACCGACAGGAGTGTTTCTGAAGCCTGTGACTAGTTTATTTTTGTAGGTTATTTGTCCCCTCTTCCTCTGTCTGGAACACTGGGAATTGGGGTTACAGACACCGGAAGCTGTGTCAAGCCTCACCTGGACAGCAATTTTAAATAAAGCTGTGAGGCAGGGCCAGTGCGAAGACATGGGGACCTATTGCCCCTTTTTATTGAGGCAACTACTCAGTACCACAGAATCCCTACAGTGTAGAAGGAGGCCATTTGTCCCATCGGGTCTGCACCGACCCTCTGAAAGAGCACCCTACCTAGACCCACTTGCTTGCCCCATCCTTGTAACCCCATAACCCCACCTAACCTACACACCTTTGAACATTAAGGGGCCACTCCACCTAACCTGCACATCTTTGGACTGTGGGAGGAAACCGCAGCATCCGGAGGAAACCCACAAGGAGGAAGAGCAAACTCCACACAGACAGTCGCCCGAGGTCGGAATTGAGCTTGGGTCCTTGGCGCTGAGAGGCAGAGGTGCTAGCCACTGTGTCACTGTGATGCCCATTGAAGACCAAGCTGTGGAACACCTTTTTCCCCATCGCGGGGCTGACTGCTTCACCCAAAGCCAACACCGAATCGAGGAACTGGAACGTAATTGTTAGCCCAGCTCACTGGCGTATCACATGTGACCTTTGCTGGGCCATTCGAGGGAGCAGAGTTCAGCCCACCTCGGGTTCTGGGTGGATGTGGCCGTTGTTAGTAACATTCAATCCAGTCACAATTCAAGTTCAGTGTTCAGACTCATGCAAGGGGGGATGGTTTCTGTCTCTGGCCTAACAACCGATTAATTTGATGAGAAAGCGAAGCCATATATTAAGGTTCCGATATGATCTGTTTGAATGTTCTGGACCCTCTGTCCTCATCAGCGTACGACCCTGAATCGTGTGTGGATTCTCCCGGACTGTACATTTCATCCCTTAAGTAGCAAACTCCTTTGGATTCAACAAGTTTAGTTCCAGGAACATTGCAACAAAACAATTGCTCACAAGAAACAAGGAAAGATCTTGCATTAATTAGGTGGCTTATCACATTCCCTAGAATCCCTACAGTCCAGATGGAGGATATTCGGCCCATCGAGTCTGCACCGACCCTCTTAAAGAGCAATTCGACCTCGGCCCACTCTCCCACCCTTTCCCCGTAACCCCCATGCATTGATCATGGCCAATCCACCTGCACATCTTTGGACTGTGGGAAGAAACCGGAGCACCCGGAGGAAACCCACAGGGACACGGGGCGAATGTGGTCCACACAGACAGTGGCCCAAGGCCGGAATCGAACCCGGGTGCCTGCCGTTGTGAGGCAGCAGTGCTAACCACTGTGCCGCCCATTCCCAGGACTTCCGAAAGCTCTTTACATCCAACAAATTATTTTGCAAATGCAGAGGCTGTGGTTTTGTTGGTGAACAAATTGCCCATGCTGGTGAGGCCCCAGAAATTGTAAATGAGTGGCACATGGGTGCAGCCGGTCTAATCAGCTGAATTGTGCACACAAAGTTCAATAGGACAATTGTTAACTACTTGTAGATTCATTACAACACAGAATGAGGCCAATCAGCCCATTGTGCTCATGCCAGCCCTCCGTAGAGCAACCCAATCAGTCCCATTCCCCCACTCGCTCCCCTCAAGTGCCCATCCACTCACTTTCTCATGTGTGCGGCGACCAGAACTGGACACAATACTCTCAGTTGTGGCCAAACTAGAACTTTATTTGGGTTCAAGCATGACTTCCCCGCTTGTGTCCTTTATTTAGAAAGCCCAAGATCTCATATGCTTTGCTACTTACTCTCTCCAAGTGGGGTTACGGGGATAAGGTGGAGGCGTGGGCTTAAGTAGGGTGCTCTTACCAAGGGTCGGTGCAGACTCGATGGGCCGAATTGCCTCCTTCTGCACTGTAAATTTAGTGATTCTTTGTGTCCTGCTACCTTCGTCAGACCATATTAAAGAGGAGCAGGCCATTCAGCCCATCGAGGTACGGAGGGAGACGGCACAAGGAAGTGCTGAGGGTTTTGGCCAAGGTTGGTATCATGGTCGGTACAGGCTTGGAGGGCCGAAGGGCCTGTGCTGTACTGTTCATTGAGCCAGCTCCACCGTCCAATAAGATCACTGCTGATCTGATCGTGGCCTGAACACTCGTGCCAGCACACAGTAAGATGGTTGCAGAGTCCAAATGGAATCTGTGGAGGAGACTGGATCGGTTTGCAGTTTGAGAAGGCCAGCAGCATGTTTGTAACCAGCACTTGTAGCTATATTGGGACTGCCATGCCCAATGTTTAAAGAGCATCAGTCCATCACATGACGTCACTGACCATCTAACCTCTTCGTAAACAGGGTTTGCTCCAGGAATCCCAGTGAGCACAGTGCCCGTTCCTTTATCATTGCATCTCTGCGGTTGTACAGTTACCTTTTGTCGCCTGAGCCATGGCTGTTTGTCCAGCCTGTATTTATTCTGCTTTTTCCATCTTGTCTTTTGACAGTGGGAGACAATGGGTCTGAGGAGCAGGGTGACCTGGGTCAGCCATCTTGTGCTAAACTGACGACATTGGCCGATGGGAGTGGAGACCAGGAAGAAGAGGATGTTGAGGCCGAGCCTAAAACCCATGTGGAAAATGGAGGTAATTTGTAACTGGAGTTTTAGAGTACCCAAATTTTTTTTTTCCAATTAAGGGGCAATTTAGCATGGCCAATCCACCTCCCCTTGCATCTTTGGCTTGTGGGGGCGAAACCCACGCAGACACGGGGGAAAATGTGCAAACTCCACACGGACAGTGACCCAGAGCCGGGATCGAACCTGGGACCTCAGCGCCGTGAGGCCGCAGGGCTATCCCACTGCGCCACCGTGCTGCCCTCTTTTCCAGATTTCTATTCGTCACTGGAGAAATCGATGCTCGCGCCGCTCTTTAATTCTCAGGCCCATTAGTATTGGCCGTGTTCCCCTGTAGCATCGCCTCAGGATTGGGCGAGGGGCTTTTGGTGTGCATTAAAGGGGATGTGGGGGTGGGGAGGGGAGGAGGGGATGCGAGGGTGGGGAAGGGATGAGGAGGAGGGGGAGGAGGTGGGGAGGGAATGTGCGGTGTAGAGGGGATGCAAGTGGGCGTGGAGGGGATGCAGCGGCGGGGATGCAGGGGAGGGGGGGTTCGGGGCGGGGAGGGGATGCGTGGGGGAGGGATCGGGGAGGGGGTGGGGAGGGGCTGTGGGGGTGGGGTGGTGAGGGGCTGTGGGGGTGGGGTGGTGAGGGGCTGTGGGGGTGGGGTGGTGAGGGGCTGTGGGGGTGGGGTGGTGAGGGGCTGTGGGGGTGGGGTGGTGAGGGGCTGTGGGGGTGGGGTGGTGAGGGGCTGTGGGGGTGGGGTGGTGAGGGGCTGTGGGGGGGTGGGGTGGTGATGGGCTGTGGCGGGGGTGGGGTGGTGAGGGGCTGTGGGGGGGGGTGGGGGGGTGAGGGGCTGTGGGGGGGGGGGGGGGTGGGGTGGTGAGGGGCTGTGGGGGGGGGGGGGTGGTGAGGGGCTGTGGGGGGGGTGGGGTGGTGAGGGGCTGTGGCGGGGGGTGGGGTGGTGAGGGGCTGTGGGGGGGGGGGTGGGGTGGTGAGGGGCTGTGGCGGGGGTGGGGTGGTGAGGGGCTGTGGGGGGGGGGGGTGGGTGGTGAGGGGCTGTGGGGGGGGGGGGGGGGTGGTGAGGGGCTGTGGGGGGGGTGGGGTGGTGAGGGGCTGTGGGGGTGGGGTGGTGAGGGGCTGTGGGGGTGGGGTGGTGAGGGGCTGTGGGGTGGGGGGAGGGCTGTGGGGGGGGGGTGGGGTGGTGAGGGGCTGTGGGGGTGGGGTGGTGAGGGGCTGTGGGGGTGGGTGGGGGGCTGTGGGGGTGGGGAGGGGCGTGTGGGGGTGGGGTGGTGAGGGGCTGTGGGGGTGGGGAGGGGCTGTGGGGGTGGGGAGGGCTGTGGGGGTGGGGTGGTGAGGGGCTGTGGGGGTGGGGAGGGGATGTGGGGGTGGTGAGGGGCTGTGGGGTGGGGAGGGGCTGTGGGGGTGGGGAGGGCTATGGGGGTGGGGAGGGGCTGTGGGGGTGGGGAGGGCTGTGGGGTGGTGAGGGGCTGTGGGGGTGGTGAGGGGCTGTGGGGGTGGGGTGGGGTGGTGAGGGACTGTGGGGGTGGGGTGGGGTGGGGAGGGGCTGTGGGGGTGGGGAGGGGCTGTGGGGGGGGGTGGGGTGGTGAGGGGCTGTGGGGGTGGGGTGGTGAGGGGCTGTGGGGGTGGGGGGGGCTGTGGGGGTGGGGAGGGGCTGTGGGGGTGGGGTGGTGAGGGGATGTGGGGTGGGGAGGGGCTGTGGGGGTGGGGAGGGGCTGTGGGGGTGGGGTGGTGAGGGGCTGTGGGGGTGGGGAGGGGCTGTGGGGGGTGGTGAGGGGCTGTGGGGGTGGGGAGGGGATGTGGGGTGGGGAGGGGCTATGGGGGTGGGGAGGGGCTGTGGGGGTGGGGAGGGGCTGTGGGGGTGGTGAGGGGCTGTGGGGGGTGGTGAGGGGCTGTGGGGGTGGGGTGGGGTGGTGAGGGACTGTGGGGGTGGGGTGGGGTGGGGAGGGGCTGTGGGGGTGGTGAGGGACTGTGGGGGTGGGGTGGTGTGGGGAGGGGCTGTGGGGGTGGGGAGGGGCTGTGGGGGTGGTGTGGGGCTGGGGGGGTGGAGTGGGGTGGGGAGGGGCTGTGGGGGTGGTGTGGGGCTGGGGGGGTGGGGTGGGGTGGTGAGGGGCTGTGGGGGTGGTGAGGGACTGTGGGGGTGGGGTGGGGAGGGGCTGTGTGGGGGAGGGGATGTGGGGGAGGGGCTGTGGGGGTGGAGAGTGGCTGTGGGGAGGGGCAATGGGGAGGGGTTGTAGGGGCAGTGGGGAGGGGTTGTAGGGGTAGGGTGGGGAGGGGGGTGGGGGGGGGGTGGGAGGGGGTGGGGTGGGGTGGGGAGGGGGTGGGAGGGGGTGGGGTGGGGAGGGGGTGGGATGGGGATGGGGAGGGGGGGGGGGAGGGGGGGTGTGGGGGGGGGAGGGGGGGTGTGGGAGGGGGGGTGGGGGTGGGGTGGGGATGGGGAGGGGGGGTGTGGGAGGGGGGGTGGGGGTGGGGTGGGGATGGGGGGTGTGGGAGGGGGGGTGGGGGTGGGGTGGGGATGGGGAGGGGGGGTGTGGGATGGGGAGGGGGGGTGGGGGTGGGGGTGGGGATGGGGAGGGGGTGTGTGGGAGGGGGGGTGGGGGTGGGGATGGGGAGGGGGGGTGTGGGAGGGGGGGTGGGGGTGGGGGGGGGGCTGTGGGGTGGGGAGGGGGGTGTGTGGGAGGGGGAGTGGGGGTGGGGATGGGAAGGGGGGTGTGGGAGGGGGGGTGGGGGTGGGGAGGGGCTGTGGGGTGGGGATGGGGGTGGGGATGGGGAGGGGGGTGGGGAGGGGGGTGGGGATGGGGAGGGGGCGTGGGTGGGGGTGGGGAGGGGGGGTGGGGAGGGGGGTGGGGGTGGGGAGGGGTTGTGGGGTGGGGGTGGGGTGTGGCTGTGGGGGTGGGGAGTGGCGGTGGGGAGTGGCTGTGGGGTGGGGGTGGGGTGAGGGTGGGGTGGGGGTGGGGAGGGGTTGTAGGGGTGGGGTGGGGAGGGGAGGCGGGGGTGAGGAGACAGATAATGTGAGGAAGTACTTTTATTTGGCAGCGAATGGTAATGAGGTGGACCTTGTTGCCCACGAGGGTGCTGGAAGCAAAGACGATCAATGATTTCAGAATGAAATTAGTTGGCCATTGAGGAAAATAAATTTGGCGGGATACGGGAAAATGCTGGGAGGGGGAGGGGGATGGGGCTCATGGATTTCGCTGCAGAGAGTTAGCACAGGCTCGATGGGCTGAATGGGCCCCTTCTGTGCTGTATTGACTCTCTGTGACCTTTTCGGAGGTGAGACGGAGCATTGCACCATCCAGCGTCACATTGATCCAGATGGAATGAGAGAAGCATCGGCTCGGGCCGAGAGCTGAACAGTGATAGACGTGGGTCCCGTCAGGCTGGGATTCCCGGTTTCAAACACAACGCAGTGGTCTCTGCAGGAAGGCTAACGCGTGTTGAGGTTGTGGAAGCAAAATGCCAAGCCTGCCTGTGATGCCCCATGCAGTCCAATAGCCAGCTGACACTCACCCAGCAGGTTCATGTGCGTTGATCGGATGAGGCACTTTGAACTCTGGTGTCAATCAAAGTCCTCAGTAGAGATGGGAGAGCATATAAACTGGCAAGCAGTTTATTTATTTATTGACACTTAAGCTAAATCATAAATACTTCAGATGCGAGAAACCTCAAACGTTCACTCCCTCCACCGCCCATGCACAGTGGCAGCCGTGTGTACCGTCTACAAGATGTACTGCAGGAACATGCCAAGGCTCCTTCAGCAGCAGCATCATCCAAACCCACAACCTCTGCCACCTAGAAGGACAAGGGCCGCAGACAGGTGGGGGCACCACCACCTGGAGGTGCCCCTCCAAGCCGCTCAACGCCCTGACTTGGAATGACATTGCCGTTCCTTCGCTGTCACCACCTTGGAACTCTCTCCCTCCCTCAATGCACTGTGGGTGTGCCTGCACCACCTTGGGTAGCAGCGGTTCAAGAAGGCAACTCACCACCATCACCTCTATAGCGAGAGAATGAGTTAACATTTCGGGTCAGTTGCTTGGTTTCTCTCTCCATAGTTGCTGCCACACCTGGATTCTGCCGCAACAAAGTGAACCGAGGGAACATCCTCCCCCGAGGGAACATCCTCCCCCGAGGGAACATCCTCCCCCGAGGGAACATCCTCCCCCGAGGGAACATCCTCCCCCGAGGGAAACATCCTCCCCCGAGGGGACATCCTCCCCGAGGGAACATCCTCCCCCCAGGGAACATCCTCCCCCCAGGGAACATCCTCCCCCCAGGGAACATCCTCCCCCCAGGGAACATCGTCCCCCGAGGGAACATCCTCCCCCGAGGGAACATCCTCCCCCGAGGGAACATCCTCCCCCGAGGGAAACATCCTCCCCCGAGGGAACATCCTCCCCCGAGGGAACATCCTCCCCCCAGGGAACATCCTCCCCCCAGGGAACATCCTCCCCCCAGGGAACATCGTCCCCCGAGGGAACATCCTACCCCGAGGGAACATCCTCCCCCGAGGGAACATCCTCCCCCGAGGGAACATCCTCCCCGAGGGAAAATCCTCCCCCGAGGGAACATCCTCCCCCGAGGGAACATCCTCCCCGAGGGAACATCCTCCCCCGAGGGAACATCCTCCCCGAGGGAAAATCCTCCCCCGAGGGAACATCCTCCCCCGAGGGAAAATCCTCCCCCGAGGGAACATCCTCCCCCGAGGGAACATCCTCCCCCCGAGGGAACATCCTCCCCCGAGGGGACATCCTCCCCCGAGGGGACATCCTCCCCCGAGGGAACATCCTCCCCCGAGGGAACATCCTCCCCCGAGGGAACATCCTCCCCCGAGGCGACACCCTCCCCCGAGGGAACATCCTACCCCGAGGGGACATCCTCCCCCGAGGGAACATCCTCCCCCGAGGGAACATCCTCCCCCGAGGGAACATCCTCCCCCGAGGGAACATCCTCCCCGAGGGAACATCCTCCCCGAGGGGCGTTTTGGTGTTTGAAAAGATGTGAGTTTGTTGAACTGGCGTTAACTTTGATCTCCCCATTAGCCTGTCGAGAAGAATCTTAGATCTGGCAGAGGGCCAGCACGGTGGTGCAGTGGGTTAGCCCTGCAGCCTCACAGCGCTGAGGTCCCAGGTTCGATTCCGGCTCTGGGTCACTGTCCGTGTGGAGTTTGCACATTCTCCCCGTGTCTGCGTGGGTTTCGCCCCCACAACCCAAAGATGTGCAGGGTAGGTGGATTGGCCACGCTAAATTGGCTCTTAATCAGAAAAAATGAATTGGGTACTTTAAATTAATTTTTTTTAAAGTAAATAAATAAAGATCTGGAAGAGCATTTGATCCTTGGACTCAACCTGATCCTGATTTGGAAAACATTAGTCGGAATTCCCTGGCCGTTCGGGAGTGATGGGATTCTCCGGCCCCGCCTGCAGCACGTCCCCGCCCGCAGCACGTCCCCGCCCGCAGCACGTCCCCACCCGCAGCACGTCCCCGCCCGCAGCACGTCCCCACCCGCAGCACGTCCCCACCCGCAGCACGTCCCCGCCCGCATCACGTCCCCGCCCGCAGCGCATCCCCGCCCGCAGCACGTCCCCACCCGCAGCGCGTCCCCGCCCACAGCGCGTCCCCGCCCGCAGCACGTCCCCGCCCGCAGCGCGTCCCCGCCCGCAGCGCGTCCCCACCCGCAGCGCATCCCCACCCACAGCGCATCCCCACCCGCAGCACGTCCCCTCCCCGCCCGCAGCACGTCCCCGCCCGCAGCACATCCCCGCCCGCAGCACGTCCCCGCCCGCAGCACGTCCCCGCCCGCAGCACGTCCGCACCCGTGAGTTTCCCAGCGGTGGGGGGTGGCTTCGATGAGAATTCCCATTGACAGCTGCGAGAGCAGTGAATTCGGCCGCCAGCGAACGGTACGCTCCCGCCCCTGGGAATCACGCGGCGGGGAGACGGGAGAATCCTGCCCACTGTTTCATTTGGTCCTTTCGATATGTTTGTGTTGATTTTGAATTTGCCTTCTCTGTGCCACACCGTGGGCAGAACAAATGCCCAAGTTCATTCGTGACGGGTTTTGAAGTGAGGTTCTCCCCCGGCATCAAATGCCACTTAGAGAGGGGTTCGTCAGCCTCGCCCGCCCGGCGACAGGAAATTCCCGTCTGAGGTCAATGGACCTTTACATGGTCTGCGTCCCATCCAACCTTGCAGTGGGAGCGGCCAGCGAATCCAGCCCATAGTCAGGGTCTGCGTCCCGTCCAACCTTGCAGTGGGAGCGGCCAGCGAATCCAGCCCATAGTCAGGGTCTGCGTCCCGGCCAACCTTGCAGTGGGAGCGGCCAGCGAATCCAGCCCATAGTCAGGGTCTGCGTCCCATCCAACCTTGCAGTGGGAGCGGCCAGCGAATCCAGCCCATAGTCAGGGTCTGCGTCCCGTCCAACCTTGCAGTGGGAGCGGCCAGCGAATCCAGCCCATAGTCAGGGTCTGCGTCCCGGCCAACCTTGCAGTGGGAGCGGCCAGCGAATCCAGCCCATAGTCAGGGTCTGCGTCCGGCCAACCTTGCAGTGGGAGCGGCCAGCGAATCCAGCCCATAGTCAGGGTCTGCGCCCCGGCCAACCTTGCAGTGGGAGCGGCCAGCGAATCCAGCCCATAGTCAGGGTCTGCGCCCCGGCCAACCTTGCAGTGGGAGCGGCCAGCGAATCCAGCCCATAGTCAGGGTCTGCGTCCCGGCCAACCTTGCAGTGGGAGCGGCCAGCGAATCCAGCCCATAGTCAGGGTCTGCGCCCCGGCCAACCTTGCAGTGGGAGCGGCCAGCGAATCCAGCCCATAGTCAGGGTCTGCGTCCCGGCCAACCTTGCAGTGGGAGCGGCCAGCGAATCCAGCCATAGTCAGGGTCTGCGTCCCGGCCAACCTTGCAGTGGGAGCGGCCAGCGAATCCAGCCCATAGTCAGGGTCTGCGTCCCGGCCAACCTTGCAGTGGGACGCGGCCAGCGAATCCAGCCCATAGTCAGGGTCTGCGTCCCGGCCAACCTTGCAGTGGGAGCGGCCAGCGAATCCAGCCCATAGTCAGGGTCTGCGTCCCGTCCAACCTTGCAGTGGGAGCGGCCAGCGAATCTATCCCATAGTCACCTTTTTGGGCCCTGGGAGTTTCGCACCAGTTTCGCCCACACTTAGAATTATGAAAGGGTGACCCGATCGCTAATGAGCTTGTGGGTCACCAACACCCCACCAGACATGGGCAATACCCCAGCCCCACCCCCCCACCCCAAGTGTGGATACCTTGCCCGGAGGTCCCCACTCCCCTCTTCAGGACACCCATCCTCCCAAGCCCCCACACCTCCCCCCCTTTACCCTCCTTTCATGGGCATGGCCCTCTCGGACCCTGAACCTTGGTAGCGCCATCCTGGCACCCAGGCAGCGTTGCACTGGCACACTGCACCGTTCCTGCCAGCTTGGCAGTGACAGGGTGGGAGTGCCAGTGTGCCAGTTGGGGAGTGCCAAGATGCCCATGTTCCAGGAGGAGGGCAAGGGGCCACCCTGCACTGTCCCAGACCACCCAGGAGCCTCCAATGGCTTGGGAGACCCCCAGGGTGTCGTTCTGCCTGGCCCATGTTTGTGTGGACCAGAAGAGAAAATGCTGGAAAATCTCAGCAGGTCTGGCAGCATCTGTAGGCAGAGAAAGAGTCCAATGACTCTTTGTCAAAGCTCGACAAAGCTTTGTGTGGACCAGTACTGACTTGCGCCCATCTACAGCCTTGCTGGGGAGGCTGGTAGATCCTGGGAAGCCAGTAAGTTCGCCAAAGTAGGTTTAAAACCTGCATAGGCGGGCACCGTTTTGTCTCGCCCCCTTTGGGCGGGATTCTGATTCCGACGCTTCGCGGGACTGGGGTATATCCCTTTAAGGACGCCGGGAAGTCTGTGGAAGGCCTCTCCCAGGATCTACCAGCCGCCTTACTCTCGCCCGAGCACAATGCGGCCGGTAGATCGGGCCCTGTATGTTTAACATTTCGCACCGTGTTGTCGCACGTTTCAGGCAAAATTCCGGAAGTCTGCAGTAAACTCATTATACACTGCCCTGTACAAATGACAGTACAACGCACCACAGTCAATGGTTTTACAAACATTTGATTTTCATTTATTATTGTCACATGTATTAGTCTACAGTGAAAAGTATTGTTTCTTGCATGCTGTACATAGGGAAGGAAGGAGAGACTGCAGAATATAATGTTACAGTTATAGCAAGGTGTAGAGAAAGGATCAACTTAATACGAGGTAGGTCCATTCAAAAGTCTGATGGCAGCAGGGAAGATGCAAAACTGGTCTAATTTCAAATAGGAATGGCAGTACAGAAACAGCATGGGACACCAATGTGATTCTTGTGCAACAATCCTAATTCATCACTTCACAATTGCTGCCACCGCTATCGTCACCAGTGACACGCTGTAATCATCAGCTGTTCTGGTGTTAAACAGATCAAAATGTTCTGTTCAGACCTTACCCGTGTTTGGAAGGACAGAATCTTTAATTGTACAACTGGATGTTTTTCTTAACCGTGTTAATTATAATGGTGCAAGGAAAGAGCCCAAATCCAGTGAGAATGCTGACCTAACCCAAACGCCAGAGTGTGCGGCACTGTGCTTGGTGGGGAGATGTACACGGGTGCGTCTGGCCATTTTAGAGTTTGGTGCTAAATGCGCGGTGGAGCATCCATCAGCTAAATATGTGTGTGTGTTGTGCTCCAGCAGAAAGTGAGACCGAGGTAATTCCCGCCGGCAAGGGCACGGAAGCGATTTTGCCAAACAAACCCGAAAGTGACGACTTGTCTTCCGTAAAGTCCATGATGTCGACGGTGATGAGCGTGGGGAATTTCAGTGGGGAGGCGGCAGATCCTCCGAATGACAAGAGCCCCTCGAAGTCTTCAACTCGCATTGGGAAAATCAAGCAGGTAGGCCCTGAGGAAGGAGCCGGAATCCCGGGGGTGGGGTAAGCGGAGAGGTGGGGGGGGGGGGTCCCCAACCTTGGCGCATGCACAGACCCTGCTTAATTCCTCACTCGCCCGGGGGATTTATCAATCGCCAATCTGATTTCCCCCCCCCTTGTCAGCTGTCACTCACTGAGCGCCAGTCGGCGGGTCAATAGGCTGCGGCCTCACGGCTCTGGAGTGGGATCTAGGCTGACATTCAGCGCAGGACTGAGGGACTGTTGCACTGTCAGAGCTGCTGTCTTTCAGAGAAGATGTTAAACAGAGGCCTGCCCCCTGGGATGGCCCATAAAAGTTCCCATGACACTACTTCAAGGAGGGTGGGTGGTGGGGTTGATGGGGCTGTTGTTCCCCCAATGCCCTGCTCGATACTTGCCAACATCACTCACACACCAACCAAAAGTACCAGAGAACAGATTGACTGCTGACCATGCTGTGAGTAAAATGGCTGCCATGTTTCCTGCATGGCAACAGTAGCAACGCTTCAAAGATGCCCCGAGGTGGGGAAAGGTGCTATACAAATGCAAGTTTTCATTCTTTCTCGTCAAAATGATGGTTTGACTTGCAGTTCCTGCTCTCATAAATGCACCGATCTTTGTCCCATTCGGTTACACGTGAACCCCCCCTCTCCCCCCCCGCCCCCTCTCCCCACCCCGTGCTATAAACCCACATTGGACCCTGGCAAATCCAGCCCTCCGAGCCCAGGCACAGCCTGAACAAATCCAGAATGAAATCTGGGTTGTGATCAACAAATGCTGCAAGAGGCAAATTTAGCGGGAACATATGGTCATTATTAAGAGATTGTTTGCCGTGTATTAAGCAATTCTAGAGTTTAAAGTGCTTGGGACACCCCCTGCTTAGATAGTTGAGGGAAGAATCATGGCATAAATACCGAAGAGTTTTATCCCAAGTTCCCAATAAATTAAACTACAAATTCACGCAGCCCTTTAATAATGAGAATGCAATCTATTCTTCAGTACAGAGCTCTTAAATATTCACTCCAGTAAGCTTTGCAAGCATCTTTGTCTTTAGGAGTGTGCAGAGTATCTGTTGATAGACTAGCATAACCCAATGGTGTCATGGTTAAAGGAACTGAGCAGTAAATCATGGGGGTTTTAACCTGGGTTTGGGTGGCATCAGGCCAGGCGGGGAGGGCTAAATGGCCAAACCGATTGGAAGCTTGGCTCCAACCCACTGAATTCTGGGTTTTACTCGGGTGGGGACAACTGATGGTTGGCCAATCGGCTCCCGGGAGGTGGGTTGACAGCTTAAGGATGACGGGGAATATTCAGGAGCTGCAACCAAGTGAGGACAGGTCCAGGGGGTGCGGAGAGGGTGGTGGTGGGGGTGAATAAATTCATCCGCTCCTCCTACCCGCAAGGAGTGCTGTATAAGTTGTAACTTCCTCCCGGCCCTCAGACTCTCCTTCCATCAGATCCCCAATGACGGGGTGGGGCGTAGTCTAGATTGACCCTGCCTCACGGTGCCGAGGACCCAGGTTCGATCCCAGCCCCGGGTCACTGTCCGTGTGGAGTTTGCACATTCTCCCCGTGTCTGTGTGAGTCTCACCCCCACGACCCAAAGACGTGCAGGTTAACTCCACATGGAGAGTGACCCGGGGCCGGGATCGAACGCGGGTCCTCGGTGCCGTGAGGCAGCAGTGCTAACCACTGCGCCACCGCGCCGCCCTTTTCTTGGAACGATTTTAATGGGAGGAATTTTCCGGGCTACCCTGCAGCGGCAGGAACATCGGCCGGCGACGGCGGGATCTCCTCTTTCCCCGCCGCTGTCAACAGTCCTTCCCATTGTGTGTACCCCTTCCCCTGATGCTGGGAAATCCACAGCGGGGGTTCACCGGCCAAAGGGCAGGAAGATCCCGCCACCTGGCTTACAGGCTCTACACGGATCTCAGTTGTTGTTCCTAAAAATGTTGAAGAATAACTGAATGAGCCAACGCTTAAGAGCAGAAGAAATGAGAGAAGGGGGACGCTCATTCGACCCCTTGAACCTGCTCCACCTTTCAATTTGAGCGTTGTTGATCATCTCCCTCCTGCCCACTTTCCCACTCGCTCCCCCATCCCTTAATACACTCACAAATCTATCAATCTCAGCCTTGAATATATTCAGTTACTGAACCAGGTGGGTTTTCACAATGATCCATGGTAGTTTCATGGTCACCATCACAGAGAGGGCAAGTTTTGCCAGCGACATCACGAGGTCCACTCCCACAAAGGGTGGGAACCTCATTTAAATGGATTTTAATAAATTTTAATCTTATTAATGGGCCTCCCAACCACATAATCTATCGGGCCCCACCCCGCCAGGGTGACTGCACTTTACAGAATGAACCCCCGTCCACTCATTTATTTTCTTTTAAGAGGCTCAAGACCTGGGGTGAGCACTGAACCGGGCAACTGGAGAATGGCACACCAGTTTTAAATCTGAGCCTGACACCAAATTCTGGTAAGATTCCGCCCCAGAGACTAGTTTAAAATTGCAGATTTTGCTAATTGTATTTAACTTCACCAGTCGGCTATGGTGGGATTTGAATCCACATTGGTCTGGGCCTCTGGATTGCTAAATAAAAGGCAAATTACTGCGGATGCTGGAATCTGAAACCAAAGAGAAAATGCGGGAAAATCTCAGCAGGTCTGGCAGCTTCTGTAGGGAGAGAAAAGAGCGAACGTTTCGAGTCCAGATGACCCTTTGTCAAAGCTGGATTGCTAGTCCAGTGATGTGACCACCTCCTCCTGTAGCCACCCAGCGTTCCTACAGGCCCCCCCCCCCCCCCCCCCCGTGGAGAGAGCACGTGTGACCGTCAGAGCGTTAGTGGGATTTGAGCTGAGATTCTCCCTCCATCTCCAATCTGGCCAGATGGTCGGATCTAAAGCCGGAGATGAAGATTTGCTGAGGGGCCAGCAATGGTCAGGGAGCCGCATCCCACAACCCGAGTCAGCATCTTCAGATGAAGAAGCAAGTATGGTTCAAATGTTGAAATGGAGGGATGTGTTTGGGGGGGGGGGGGGACTGGTTGCATTGGCATTGCACTTGGTATGTGAAAGAAAGACTTGCATTTATATAGCACCTTTCATGAGCACAGAATGCCCCGACGCACATTACAGCCATTGAAGCACTTTCTGAAGTGTAGTCACTGTTGTAATGTAGGAAACGCAGCAGCCAATTTGTGCACAGCAAGCTCCCACACACAGCATTGCAGCAATGGCCAGATGATCTGTTTCCGTGATGTTAATTGAGGGGTGCTTTTGGTCGGGACACCAGGGAATGAGTCTGTCTTTACATGTGGGAGTTTTTATGTCCAGCCGAGAGAGCCAAGAGTTAACGCCTCCTCTGAAAGATGGCACCTCCGCCAGTGCAGCGCTCCCTCACTACCGCACTGGGGTGTGTCAGCCTCGATTTATGTGCCCCAGTCCTGGGGTGGGGGTGGGAAGCCAGAACCTTCAGCAGCAGAGGAGAGCCCGCCACCAAGTGAGCCACAACCGAAACACAAAAGGCTCCTGTTGCATTCAACAGCTGCAAGAAGGAAGCTTTGACACAGCCGGTTTAGAGAGTGGCCGGGCGAAGGGCTATAAAGTAGTATCAGCTCCAGACTCTTATCGACAGCAGTTAACCAAGCTATAAATGAGAGAAGCCATGTGAAGAAAATATATCGGACCCCCCCCCACACAACAACCTGGTTAATGTGCTTGATAGAGAATTTAACAAAAAAAAGCGAGTATGTTTTTCACCAGTTGTTTTGTTTCCCGATAACGAGCGTTTCCATGTTTTTAATGTGAAACCCTGTGCTGGCTGGGGTGTGTAGCGGCATAGCTCCAGTAGTAAACCTCGAGTAGCAGCTGCTACGGCTGGTAAACATTTGCACTTATCCCCCCCCCCCCCCCTGCAGCAGAGTGCACAGTCCTTCCACTTGTTTGACTGACCTGCCCTGTGCCAAGTGCCATGTGCTGGTATGGGAGTCAGCTTTGCTTCTGGTTAATGATAAACTGCAGAGTCTATATGCACCGGGCCAGCTCGTGAAGCAGCATAGCTCTGAACTCCTGGCCAAGGTTAAAATCAGGAGTGGGGAGAGAAGAAACATAGCTCGAGTCGGGCTGTAAAGCTGAAAGGCAAATGTCCCAAAGTGTGGGCGTCCGTCATCTTCCCGTGCGCAATTCTTTACTCAATTTATTGTTTCCTTTTTTCTTTTCAAACTTAAGCGATGTGCCCGTGGTGTAAAACCGCCCATTCAAGTGTAGCAGTGGCCTCGAGAGGCAGAGATTGCCACGCACTACTTTCCTTCAATAACCAACAGCAGCCTCGCTTTGCTGCATCAGTGTTCACGCCCATCGCCTCTGGTGGACGAGGTCAACGAGGTATTTTTAAAACTGTGGCAGAGGTTCTGACGCACCCCGGGTACACGCTGCAGCACAGATCTTGGCTGACCGAGCAGCTCGCTGGCAGAATCCCAGGCGCACAACCTTCTCGCTGACTTTTTGTGTTCCCTCTGCCAGCAGAACTCCTCGGACACAGGGAGGGTGTTTTTTTTTTCGGGGGTGGGGTTAGGCCTTCGACGGCTGTGATGCCACATGCAAAAAAGAAGTTCCCTCTCCATCACTGAGCTGCCCCCTCAGTGCGACTTTGTTTCAGTGTGCATCCTGCCCTCTGGCTGAAATGGATATATATTCTTGAACACTTCCCCCTTAGCTTGTGTCCTCTGGACTCGCTGACCCCGTGCTATTTTACAGTTAACATCCCAACCAGGGGCTGGTTTAGCACACTGGGCTAAATCGCTGGCTTTGAAAGCAGACCAAGGCAGGCCAGCAGCACGCGTTCAATTCCCGTACCAGCCTCCCCGAACAGGCGCCGGAATGTGGCGACTAGGGGCTTTTCACAGTAACTTCATTGAAGCCTACTTGTGACAATAAGCGATTTTCACTTTTTCACTTTTCAATCCTGAATGCGTATCTGTCTTCTGAATAAGTGTGGACACATCACGTTGGGCAGTGTAGTAAAGGATACGGATGATCTCACACGCCATGTCTGACTGCCATTTTAAGTCATTCCCAGAAGCTTTCAGATCTCCCCAATCTACCCCGTGAAATGGTTCCCATCCTCTCCCTTTCTTTCACCAATGTTCTCCCCATTATTTTCATTTTTTCCTCCTCGTCTTCCTCCGCTGGGGTGCTGACTTTTGGAGTTTAAAAAAAATAAATTTAGAGTACCCAATTCATTTTTTTTCCAATTAAGGGTCAATTTAGCATGGCCCAATCTGGCGGGACAGATTGGCCAATGGTCTGAGTGTGGCTTGACCGCAGGTGTGAAAAGACGGGAATAGGGCAGCACGGTGGCACAGTGGGTTAGCCCTGCTGCCTCACGGCGCCGAGGTCCCAGGTTCGATCCCGGCTCTGGATCACTGTCCGTGTGGAGTTTGCACATTCTCCCCCGTGTCTGCGTGGGTTTCGCCCCCACAACCCAAAGATGTGCAGGGTAGGTGGATTGGGCCACGCTAAATTGCCCCTTAATTGGAAAAAATGAATTGGGTACTCTAAACTTTTTTTTTTAAGAGTCACTATCGTACCAGCTTCCACCACCTTCTCCGGCAGCGGGTTGCAGGCTCCCACTATCCTCTGTGTAAAAAAAAACGTCCCTAGCACATCTCTAAACTTTTCCCCTCTCACCTTAAATCTGTGCCACCTAGTAATTGACTCTTCCAAATCCTTTTTTAAAAAAATAAAAAATTACAGCCAGCGGATCTGCATCTTCTCCAAAACTTTTTTTAAAATAAAGTTAGAGTGCCCAATTATTTCTTTTCCAATTAAGGGGCAATTTAGCGTGGCCAATCCACCTAACCTGCACATCTTTGGGTTGTGGGGGTGTAACCCACACAGACACGGGGAGAATGTGCAAACTTCACACGGACAGTGACCCAGGGTCGGGATTTGAACCCGGGTCCTCGGCGCCGTAGGCAGCAATGCTAACCCACTGTGCCACCGTGCCGCCCCCATCTTCTCCAAAACTAATGAGCTTTTCCTTCTCTGTCTACCAAATTTTGTTGAAATTGGTCCATTAGTTTTTGAGATGTATTGTTTCGACAAAGGAGGGTTAAAACATTATCTCTGCCCACTTTCAGTGGCGGAGGTAGTAGTGTACACTCAGAGACACGAGGGTATGAGCACATACACACACGCGTGCACATTTACACACAATCATTTACCCAGAAGCATGAGGCTTTTCAAAGTTTCCCTGAAACGCTACACAATTGCCCTTTCGCAGGGCTAGTGTGGGCCTGATGGGCCAAGTGACCTCCTCCTGCGCCGTCTGTATGATGTGCCTGACAGAGTGGCAGAAGCAGATTCAGCGGTAACTTAGACAAGAGAAGAGGGGTCAACACACGGAAAGGAGAAAGGGTTTTGCAGAGCTGTGAGCAGAGGACAGTCGAGTGGGGATAATTGGATAACTGTTTCAAAGGGCTGGCACCAACGCGATGGGCCGGCTGGCCTCGCAGCCGTGGGGTATGATCCAATCAGCAGTCCTGTTAGGGTAATTGTTTTTTGTGGGCAATTCTGCGGTTTGATTGAATCAAATAATGGACGCCCGTTGCTTGATCGCAGTCCTGACAACCCTTGTTCACCACAGTGCTTTATTTTTCTTTCATCACTATTAAGAGAACCTACTTTTTTTTATCTATAAAAAAGAAAAATTGAATCTTAACCAAAATCCAAACCTTGGCGAAACCTTTTTATTTATTGTGCAGGTAGGGAGGAAATTTGGATCAAATTGTGCTGCTTTCCAAGCTGACCCTCCGATTGGTGGGTTGGCCGAGATGCCAGCGTGGAAACTGCTTTGCCTGCCTTATAGTTAGTCACCCTCTGCGCAGGAGTAACTGGAAGCATCTTTTACAGAACCCTTAGCTTCTAATGAGGAACACACGCTTGCAGTGTGCATGATGCTGCATGTGACCCTGACTCATCCCCCTTTGTGCAGCAGCCCTCTGCTTTTTTTTGTAGACTCGGACTTGGGTTTTCGCACGTGCTGTTCTTACATGTGTGTGTATATATATATATATATATGTATCAATCTTCTGCCCACTACAGGAAGCCAAAGACGAGAAGTCTCTCTTTATTTGCCCTCTGTGTGAGAAGAACTGTGGGACGCAGCACCAGTTAACCATGCACATTCGGCAGGTATGTTGTGGTTAGTTACGTCATCCTCCACAGCTGAGAGGATTTTTATCGTTAGCTGTGTGGGTTGGATGCGGTGAAAAGTTGTCCCCTGCATCGCGAGCCTTTCCCATTATGCCAAGTGTTCTTAAATTAGCAGAGTCCCGTTGCAGAAGGAAAAATGCAACAGTTGCACAATTCCTTAAAAAAAAACGACACTTTCAAAACTTCTGTAAAATTGGGACGGCGCAGCAGCTTTGTCTTTTGAATCAGCGTGTGTGACGCCGGCTAACGTCTGCTTGTGTTGTGGCAGGAACTCATTGGGGTTGCAGTGTGTCACAATGCAGCAATACCCCTATCAGGAGGGCAGCTGCTGAATTAATGTGATCCTCTGCATCATGTTGTGCTGAAATTAAACGTGCCAGATACGGTGATGCTGCTCCATCCATTATCGGCATGGCACACTTACCAACAATTGCCCTGTAGGTGCCACATCACCTCCTTAAATGTCGTGTTCAGTCACACCACTGTCGTTCCATCATAGCCACGGCTCAATTTTATAAAAATAAATTTAGAGTACCCAATTCATTTCTTCCAATTAAGGGGCAATTTAGCATGGCCAATCCACCTAGCCTGCACATCTTTGGGTTGTGGGCAGACACATGGGGAGAATGTGCAAACTCCACACGGACAGTGACCCAGAGCCGGGATCGAACCTGGGATCTCGGTGCCGTGAGGCTGCAGGGCGAACCCACTGGGCCACCGTGATGCCTCGGCTCAATTTTCACTCCCATCCTTTCGAACGGAAATGGAAACCGAGTAGTCCCTACAACGGAGGGGGTGTGATTTGCAAGACCAGTGCCACGTCCACATGATGCGATTTAAAATTTACCCCCGCTACCTTGTGACAATTATAAATTTCTCTGCCTGCACTCAGAACAGAAGCCCCCCCCCCCCACACACATACACACACACACACACACACACACCGCTGCAGAAACTCGTCAGTGATACATTGTGCACCCACTCACCAAGGCTCATTGCACAGCACCTTGTGACCGATATCACCTGGAAGGGCAAGGGTCAGCAGATACATGGGAAAGCCACCACCTGGGGGTTCCCCTCCGTGCCACCCTCCGTGCCACCCTCCGTCCTGACATGGAATGACTTTGCCGTTGCTTCACTGCCAAAAACCTGGAAATCCCTCCCTCAATGCTCTGTGGGTGCACCTGCACCACCTGGGCTGCAGCGGTTCAAGAAGGCAACTCAAACCACCACCTTCCCGAGGGCAATTAGGGAAGGGCAATAAATGCTGGACTGGACCAGTGACACCCACATCCCACGAACAAATATTTTTTAAAAACTAAACTCGTTTCTCAAACTGCTTTCCCCATTTTACTTAGAAAAAGCAATGGCGAGGGCAGCACGGTGGCGCAGTGGGTTAGCCCTGCTGCCTCACGGCGCCGAGGTCCCAGGTTCGTTCCTGACCCTGGGTCACTGTCCGTGTGGAGTTTGCACATTCTCCCCGTGTCTGCGTGGGTTTCGCCCCCACATCCCAAAGATGTGCAGGGTAGTTGGATTGGCCACGCTAGATTGCCTCTTAACTGGAAAGAGTGAATTAGGTACTTTAAATTAATTTCTTTTTACAATTTTGAATGTTAAAATGAGAAATGAAATAAACTGGGGAAGTTATACATTTCACACACGATACATTTTTTTTTTTTTTTTTTATAAATTTAGATTAGCCAATTATTTTTTCCAATTAAGGGGCAATTTAGCGTGGCCAATCCACCTACTCTGCACATTTTTGGGTTGTGGGGGCGAAACCCACGCAGACACGGGGAGAACGTGCAAACTCCACACGGACAGTGACCCAGAGCCGGGATCGAACCTGGGACCTCAGCGCCGTGAGGCGGTTGTGCTAACCACTAGGCCACCGTGCTGCCCCGCACACACGATACATATCGGCTAGTCAATCCTCCGTCACACTGGGGCTAAAGGCATGAGATAATTGGACCAGGCTATTCAATTCCCATTTCAAGGTCCTGCCCATGCGCCCACTTCCTTTATCTCCATTCCAGTCGCAAAGTGTTCACTTTACACTGGCAGCTTTCCCTTTTGACAGTTGCCCTCCAGCTCTTTGTTCAAAATAAACTTGAGAAAGCGTCGAACGGAAAGTGCTAGAAGCTAAACAAATTATAGCTGGCTAGGGCGGCGCAGTGGTTAGCCCTGCTGCCTCACGGCACCAACGACCCGGGTTCGATCCCAGCTCTGGGTCACTGACCGTGTGGAGTTTGCACATTCTCCCCGTGTCTGCGTGGGTTTCGCCCCCACAGCCCAAAGATGTGCAGGTTAGGTGGATTGGCCACAGTAAATTGACTTCATTGGAAAAAATGAATTGGGTACACTAAATTTATTTATTTAAAAAAAAATTATAGCTGGCTTGCTGTTGTCCTGGTCCACCCTCGGGAATCGGATATACTGCACAAAACTCCAAATCCGCTATTCTGGTTAGACTCTGGGCCAATCAAAATAGCGGGAGCAGGGACTTTACTGAAATACCCAGAAGACAATTCAATGAATGAATAATCACGTTACCATGAAACGCGTAGCCTTATTTTTCAAAACGAAGGGCGGAATCTCACCATATTGTTTCAAAGTGTCAGGCTCGGACTGAAACTGGCATGCTGCTCTCTAGTTGCACAGTCCAGGCTTCACTCCTGATCTTGAGCCTCATCAAAGACAGACAATGAGTGGGTGTGATTTACGCCGTCACTCGGGCGGGGTAGGGCCTGATGGAGTCCCGATCAGAGCTGAAGTTTTACTACCTCACCACCCTCCCCCAGCAGGACAATCCCAGGTCTCTGTTCACACACACAGGCCTCAGCCCCACCACCAGTACTAAAGTATCGCCATTCTTCCCCTCCCTCAGTGTCCGCTCTCCTCCTCCCGGCCCCCAATGCCAAGCCTGGAAGTACCCCCTCACTGCCTGCTCTTTCTCCCCCACCCCCCCACCCACCACCTGCCATGAGGGCCCACCTTGGTACTGTCCCCCTGGCACAGTTTGGCAGTGCCGGCCTGTGCCAGGAGGCAGTGCCGGGGGAGCTGCCCGGCCGTGTCCCTGCTTTCCCCCTCCCAGGGGCTACACTTCAAACTTTGAGCTCCCGGAGGAATCCCCTCGACTGTATCCCGTATTTAAAATGCTGTTGTAAACCTCGCCCGTCGCTGAAATGGGATGACGAGGTTTGAATGTTTAGAGAGGGAGCGGGGGGGGGGGGGGGGGGGGGGGGATCATCTGACTGGGAGGCCAGTTAATATTAAAATATATTAAAATCCATTTAAATGAGGTTCCTGCCCTTTGCGGACGTGAACCATGTGACCTCGCCGGCGAGGGGCGGGTGAATCGGGAAATGCCATCTCTCCGGAGTGAATCGCCTCTCTCGATTCTCTTCAGATTTTCTACCTGTGTTGCCGATCCGTGGGCTGAGAACCCCCCCCCCCCCCCCCCCCCCCCCCCCGCCCCCCCACCCCTGTAGTTCCCCCTCCCCCCAAATGCCTGTCCACCATCTACAAGGTGCAAGTCAGGAGTGTGATGGAAAACTCTCCACTTGGCAGCTCCAACAACACTCGGGAAGCTCAACACCATCCAGGCCAGTACAAGTATATTTTCTCAGCGTACCACCCACTACCTTAAACCTGCACGCCCTCCACCACTGGCTCACTCCCTCCACCACTGGCACACACTGGGCGCGATTCTCCCAACGGGAGACTAAGTGCCGACGCCGGAGTGAAAACCGGAGTGTTTCACTCTGGCGTCGGAGGCCGCTCCTCGCCCCCATTTTCCCACCCCTAGGGGGCTACGAGCGGCGCCGCGTCAATTTCGCGCGTCGGGCCTTGGCGCCCGCGTCAAAGCGGCGCCGCCTAAATGACGGCAACCGCGCATGCGCGGTTGCCGTCCTCCCCGCGGGTGCCCCGCAAGACATGGCGGCTTGATCGTGTGGGGCGGCGGAGGGAAAAGAGTGCGTCTTTTAGAGACGCCAGCCCGCCGATCGGTGGGCACCGATCGCGGGCCAGACCGCCACTGAGCACCCCCCTGGTGTTCGACCCCCCCCCCCCCCCCACCACTACAGGCCGCACACGCAGCATTCGCGCGCTGTTCACGCCGGCAGCGACCAGGTGTGGTTGGCGCCGGCGTGAACCGGTCGTATTGGGCAGGCCACTCGGCCCATTAGGGCCGGAGAATCGCCGCTCGACTGTTAGAAACGGCGAGCGCCGATTCTCCGAGCGGCCTGTCGTAAAATGCGACACGCCGTTTTGGGAGGGGGGGGGGGAGAGAATCACGTGGGGGTGCCAGGGCGGCGTGGCGGGAATCGCCCGGCACTCCCGCGATTCTCCCACCCCGCGTGGGGGTCGGAGAATCGCGCCCACTGGCTGCAGTGTGTACCACATGCAAAATGCACTGTGGTAATTTGCCAAGCCTCCTATTGCCAGCATTTTCCAGACCCGTGACCTCAACCATCTAGGAAGAGAAGGGCAGCAGACACAAGGGAACACCACCACCCACAAAGTTCCCCTCCAAGTCACTCACCAAACTGACTTGGAAAAGAGATCTCCATTCATAGAGTTTCACAGCACAGAAAGAGGCCCTTCAGCCCATCAATCACCTGTCTATTCTCAGCCCATTTTCCAGTACCTGGTCCGTATCCTTGTCTGCTACTGTTGCCGGGTCAAAATACTGGAACTCCCTCTCCAAGTGCACTGTGGGTGCGCCTAAGCATGGGCTGCAGGGGTTCAAGAAGGCAGCTCATCACCACCTTCTAGAGGGCAATTAGGGATGGGAAGCAAATGCCGGCCTTCCCAGTGAAGCTCTGATCCCACGAAAGAAAAAGAAAAACCTTATTCCTGAGGCAAAATTTGCACAGGGCAAAGTTTCTGTTAGTGAGGGGGGAAAAATTGGCGGAGGAAATTTATTTTCAGGAAGCAGTTTGATTGATTTGTGGAAAGCATTGGAGCTTTCTGTGCTCCACAAGCATTCTAGAATCATTCGGTGATGAGTTTGCATTGAAAATCGGTGAACATGGACAGAGGGATTTCTAATGAGGGCACATTAACCTGGAAAGTGTGACAGAATATAACAGGAAGTCACGTTTTGCAGACAGGAAGGGTGGACAGACACAAGATATTTAATAATACTTTATATTTTGTCATTTAAAAAAAAAGTTGCCAGCTGGCTAGTATTTGGAGCCATGGAAGAAATAGGCCCGGAATTTACTGTTTCTACGGCACTAATCCTTGATGCTGGATGAGATTTAAAACAAATAAGGTTAAAATTGGTCACTCATCAAGTTTAATTTATTGGCTTTGAGGGGTGTTAAAGTCAGCATACAGGTCACCCCTGTTGTTGGAAAATTGCGTTGGGCAGCACGTTGGCGCAGTGGTTAGCACTGCTGCCTCACGGCGCCGAGGACCTGGGTTCGAGCCCGGCCCTGGGTCACTGTCTGTGACTGCACGTGTCTCGCCCCCACAGCCCAAAGGTGTGCGGGGTGGGTGGATTGGCCACCCATAAATTGCCCCTTAATTGGGGAAAAAAAAAAAGAATTGGGTACTCTAAATTTATTTTTAAAAAAAGAAGGAAATTCACTTTCAAATGGCACTGAAATAAAAACAGAGGTCGCTGGGAAAACTCCGCAGGTCCTGGTCGCATCTGTGGAGAGAAAAACGGAATTGACGTCTCCAAGTTGAATATGATTCTTCGGAACCTCCGTCGTTCAAAAGAAGAGTCGCGTCCGATTCGAAACGTTAACTCTCTCCACAGATGCTGCCAGGACCTGCCGAGTATCTTGCTTCTATTTCAACACTAATGGCAGATTCGGTTCTAGTTACCGTTTCCATTCCGAAACTGACTTCAAGTAAGCGCTGCCCACAAGGGAAGAGAATGGGATCCAGCCGATGCCCTATTTCTGTGCCGATTCCTGGGAGACTGGGAATTCCGCCGCGGCTGTGCCAGGGGGATTAGATGGAAAAAATCCAAGGTGCATCAAGCCAAAAGATTGTCTTGTTGTCCGGCAACTGAGGTCATGATCTTTGCTCTTGTCGTCCAGAGTTCTAACGGGAACTCTTTGTGTTTCTGCAGCACAACACAGATAGCGGAGGGACCACCCATTCCTGCAGTATTTGTGGCAAATCCTTGAGTTCGGCCAGCTCACTAGATCGGCACATGTTGGTCCATTCTGGGGAACGACCGTACAAGTGTACAATCTGTTACCAGGCCTTCACCACCAACGGCAACATGCACAGGTGAGTACTGGTTCGGCGCGGAGACCGTGGCGTAGCGGTAATGTCACTGGCTTAGTCATCCAGCGGCCCAGGCTAATGCTCCGGGGACCCGGGTTCAAATACAATTCCTAAAATCTGGAATGGGAGGCCATGAAACTACCGTCGGTTGTTGTAAAAACCCATCAGGTTCACTAACGTGCTGACCTTTCACCCGACCTGCCCGACATGTGATTCCAGACCAGTAGTTAAAGTACTCAACTTTGGTGGGCAGCACGGTGGCGCAGTGGTTAGCACTGGGACTGCGGCACTGAGGACCCGGGTTCGAATCCCGGCCCTGGGTCACTGTCCGTGTGGAGTTTGCACATTCTCCCCGTGTCTGCGAGGGTTTCACCCCCCCACAACCCAAAAGATATGCAGGGTAGGTGGATTGGCCACGCTAAATTGCCCCTTAAGTGGAAAAAAAAGAATTGGGTCCTCGAAATTTATTTTTAAAAAAGTACTCAACTTTTAACCGCCCTCTGAAGAGGTCTGGAGAGCCACTCAGGGCTAAGTCGGGACGGGCAAGACATATTGTGCCCACGTCCCATGAACGAATGGATAAAAAAGTTGAAGAGCGGTTGTCTCGAATTGATGGTGTCTGCTATACCGTGGTTTGTGTTTGCTTTCAGTAGATGTGGTTTAGGATTTGGATTGTGTTGCCAGTTTGCAGATTCAGCATTAACCTCAAAAGGGGAAGTGGATAAATATTTTAAGGGGAAGAAAATGGCAGGGGAAATGGGAAAAGAAAAGAGAGTGGGACGAACTGGGCAGACTCGAGGGGACGAATGGGCTCCTGGCACTGATTCCATCCCATGATTCTGTCATGCGCAGTTCTGGGACAGCCTGGCAGCTACAAAATGATTCCCAGCTTTCCTTTTCCCTTTGCCGGAGGCGGATCTTTTTCCGATACGTCGAAGTTTGAGGGGCCTGACTTGAGATCTTTCCAATCGCAGAGCTAGGAACTCCCCTTATTTAGATGCTGCGGTGAAGATTCCTGCTCCAGCTGGTGTGATGAGAGTTTGTGGCTGTGCCATTCGGGGAACTGACCCGTGGAGATCCCATGTGCCTTTCCATTTATGGGGCTGAGAGAGAGAGGGGGAGAGGCATCACTGACTACTCATCCTCCCAGCTAGCTACAGAGCAGTGACAGAGAGCAGGGGGGTGTCACCTGCTCATCCCGTCAGTCTGGGAGCAGCTTCCCAGATATCGGAGGGCGGATTGAAGGGGAGAAAACGATTTTGAAAAATGGAATGTTTATTTTCAGTAAAGAAAGCTATAATTGTAAACACCAATGCCTTTGGAAAGAGGCAATTCCCTTGAAAAAAGCAAGTTTTAGAGAATCCCAATGTGCAATCCTATAATGAACTAATTGTCTGTGGGTCAATTTACCTGTTATGTGACACCAATGTTGCAACGTTATACTGGAAGGATGCCATACTTCATATACTGAATGGAGCATGTATACCTCACATCTTGCATACACTCTGTCAAAATGGACTTTTTTCCCTGTACAACCCTATGCCTTTACGAGATTGTCCAGTGGAGTGGTTGCTATAGAGGATGCTAGCAAAATTGAAAATCTGTATAAAATCCTGCGACCCCCACAAGGATAATTCTCCTGCGTTATTAGCCCAGTTATTTCCTCAGTGGATGTTATTGTACTGAATGCAGTGGCAGCATTTACAGAGAATGTTAACAAATGCAGGAATTGAGACAGTACTCCATTGCAGCTTAGCAACATCTTTAATAACACTGCTCGCATGTCGCATTTGCACGCATGTGTGTGTCCACACACATATCCACGCATGCACGCACACTCGCGCACTTGCACACACACGTGCACTATCGCACGTGCACTCGCGCACTCACTCACGCACACACTCGCACTCTCACTCTCGCACTCACACGCACGCACACTCGCACTCACACACACACACACAACACTCAGTCACCCAGACACACTCACGGACGGCAGAATTGTCACTGAGCCCTCCATTCCCCTGCGCAAGTGGTTCTGTAACACTTTTTGTTGATGCATCTGAATTCCGTTAGCGCTGAACTGATGGGCGAAATAGAACCACGGGCCCCTAACTCTCGCTGACCACAGGCCTGTTTCCACGGTTACCTGGGCTTACCAGTCTCGGGATCGTTGGTGGCTGGACTTGCTGCTCAAGATGTGTTTGGGACCTCTCTGAGTTAGAGTCAGAGGCTCTGGATGGTTCCAACTTACTTCATCTGGCTAGTTACGCAAGAAATGTTAGACAGAAAAATCCTCGTCTAACTCCTGGGTAATGATATGTGTGGCCCTGCTGAACTCCCCTCTCACTCCCCCATGCACCCGACCCAACTAGCTGGTGGGCAGCCAATTACAGGCCATTTTCCCGGCGCCTCAGGCATTTTGGCAGTGACCATCATCGTGGAGAACATTCATTGGTTGTCATCCCCCTCCTACTAACTCTTGGTTGCCTTGTCCTGGCCATATTGCAGGGAGGAAATTCGGACCTCCCCACCCCAGGGTGCTGGCCACCCAAGGAGCTCTCCCCAACGACAAGACCTCTCTTCTGCTCCTGAAACGACCCCACCCGATGTCTGTCCCAGTGGGCTGTCACGACTGGGTGAATGGTTGTCAGTGCATGAAGGATGTTTTAAAAATTGAGAAGCAAACCAGGACAGAGGGGGCTTTCACATCCTGCTTTCGACTTTCGGGAGAGAACTTTAAAAAAAAAACCAGAATCTGTGAAATCAGAAAGCTCAACAAAACAGCTAAGCCTAGAAACAAGCAGGGTTTGTCCTGGTCACTGGTACAGAGCGTGTAGCCAAATTTCAGAGACACTCCATTGGCAGAGATGGGGATGGTGTGGAGATGGTTGGTTGGCGTGGTTTGGTGGGGTGGGGGTGTGAGGGGGGGGGGGGGGGGGGGGGGGGGGGAGGGGGTGGGGGGTGAGTTGTCCAGCCCAGCCAAGGTGTCGATGAACACACACTTTCACCGTGCCAACTCTCCATGGCTGTGCAGGCTGCATTGTGGGCCACATTGAATAGCGTCACACTGGCCTAATGTGCGCTGGGCGAAGGGGGGTGGGATTTCCACCCCTCTGTGATATCACGGTGTCGGGAATATATATATATAGTAAAAGAGAGAGAGAGAGAGAGACATGCAAAAGATATTCCCCAACAGAGCCTCTCTCAGGGCGCGATTCTCCGAGCCCCGTGCTGGGCCGGAGAATCGCCGCAACCGCGCCCCGATGCCGGCGGGCGATTCTCTGAGGTGCGGAGAATCGGCGCCATTTGCGCCGGCGCGTTTGGTGCGCCGTCGGTCGCGGGCCGCTGTACAAGGCCGGGCCACCAATTCTCCGGCCCAGATGGGCCGAGCGGCAGCGTGGAAACAGCAGAGTCCCGCCATTGCCATTCACCCCTGGTCGCTGCCGGCGGGAACTCTGCGCGAAGGGTCGGAGGGGCGGCCTGTGGGGCGTGAACCGCTCCAGCGCCGTGCTGGCCCCCCCCCAATCGGTAGTCCCTGCGCCTGCTTTGCGCTGTTGTGAAATGCGATGGTGTTCACGGCGGCGCAGACACTTAGTCTCCATTTTGGAGAATCGCGTCCTCAGTATCCACTCCTGGTCCAGAGTATATCACTGGGCATCTCAATTGAGCTCAACTAAGGGCAGCACGGTGGCCTAGTGGTTAGCATAACCGCCTCACGGCGCTGAGGTCCCAGGTTCGATCCCGGCTCTGGGTCACTGTCCGTGTGGAGTTTGCACGTTCTCCCCGTGTCTGCGTGGGTTTCGCCCCCACAACCCAAAAATGTGCAGAGTAGGTGGATTGGCCGTGCTAAATTGCCCCTTAATTGGAAAAAATAATTGGCTAATCTAAATTTATAAAAAAAAAAAAAAAAAAAAATTGAGCTCAACTATCGAGGTCTAAAAGTTCAGGGTCGCCGTTGCCCTTTTGTTCTCCACGTGAGAGAAGCGAATGGAGGAGATGGCATGTTTTGTTTTCACCTTGTTGAAAATTAGAAGCCAGTAATTATGTAAGGAGTACAAGCCCATGTTCTGGGATTCCCTCCACAAACCCCTGGACCTCTCTCTCTCTCTCTCTCTGGTTTAGGGGCTGGTTTAGCACAGGGCTAAAGAGCTGGCTTTTAAAGCAGACCAGCAGCACGGTTCAGTTCCCATACCGGCCTCCCCGAACAGGCGCCGGAAAGTGGCGACTAGGGGCTTTTCACAGTAACTTCATTTGATGCCTTGTGACAATAAGCGATTTTCATTTCATTTCATTTCTGTTCCCCCCCCCCCTCCAAGCAGCTTGCAACATTAAAGGCACGTTATAAATCTGAGTGGCGGTGGCTGTACAGGAATAGAACACCTAATGAAGCATCTAATAGGGACAGGCCCACCTTAATTCATCCACTAGAGTGGAAGAGAGTGTCGCTAACTATCCTCCCCACTATCGAGCCATTCTGCGGTGATGCTGGGGATTTGTAGAGCTGCCCTTGATGGCAATGCTTCTCTGGAGGGTGAATCCTCCGAAGAATCTGGTCAGGAACTAGCTAAGCAGAGGGGGTTCCGCTACAACCTCACCGCACAAAGGCAGCACTATCTTTCAGAGAAACTTGGCTTTTTTTTTTATTTTGAAAGGCAACTGCATCTGTCAGCCAGCTGCCTGCAAACGACAAATGGTGGATCTGTGAACTGGCTTGCTGTGTGTGCGTTAAAAGGTGTGGAATCTGAGGGCAGAATCGCTCGGGTTGCAATTCTCAATGTGTGCTTTTTTTAATGAAAAGCAGTATCCCCATGTGCAGCAGCCAGAGACATCCCTAATAGCACTGTGCCCTGCGCACTGTTCTGATCGTACAGGAAGATAGCTGTAATGCTGATTATTACCGAGCAGAATTCTAGTGGGGGGGTCTACATGTACTTCAGATTAATTTGCCATTCAGTAGATAGACCTACTAAACTGTAATTATCAGTACTCCACGTTCCACAGCATTGTTTACTGTCGGAGGCTTTTGAGTTCCATTGGTGGCCCATGGCCCCATCACACAGAGGGAGATACCTGCACTTTTCCCAGTCGGCACTTAGCCTCCACAGCTGGGCACAGCCTCCGCAGCCTAAACCGCCCCCCCCCCACAAACTGTGGCCGGCCGCTAACTGCTGAACCAAAGGAGGTTGTCGCCTTCAGCCACCTCGGTCTCTGGGCTCCGGAATCCTCTCCCTCACTAAACCTCTCTGTGTTTTGACCCACCTTCTGCGCCCGAGTCAACCCAATCAACCGTTCTTTATGGGTGAACCCAGATGGTGAGCACCCGGTTGAACTATTCGACTACGAAAGCATCGCAGCCAAATCCGCATCCTGAACTTCTCTCGCCACATTTGAGCTCTGACTGTGTCAGCTAACTCAGTGGTGGCTAAATCACCAATTGGGAATTTTAGATTTTTTTTTGCAGATGGCGTGAAAGGATTTACGTGAATAGTTGGAGGGACCCGGGATTTTGGTTAGGAGGAGGGATTGGGTAAGCTGAGTTTGTCCTCCTTGGCGAAGAGAGGCTCAAGGGGAGAGTGATAGAGTCGCTCAAAATCAGGAGGTGTCTTGGCAGAGTAGAAAAAGAGAAATGGTTTGGTTGGCGGGAGGGTCCTGGACCTGAGGGCGCTGATTTAAGGCCATTGGCATAGGAAGCAATGGAGACTTGAGGTTAAGCGATTCCTTAGTGGCCAAAAAGGTTCGGAGGGGTTATTGGGTTACGGGGATAGGGTGGAAGTGAGGGCTTAAGTGGGTCGGTGCAGACTCAATGGGCCAAATGGCCTCCTTCTGCACTCTCTATGTTCTAAAGTGGTTAGGATCTAGATTCCAGAACACGTAATAGTATAGAGGGTGGCAGGAATATAGCTTCAGGCGGAGCAAGAACGGGGACAAATATAAGAAGGGAGGTGGTCAATGCAAGAATGAGGGTGCTGTACCTAAATGCGCGCAGTACGCAGAACATGGTAAATGAGCTTGTAGCGCACATTGAAATTGGCCGGTACGATGAGACATGGCTGCAAGGGGATCAGGGCTGGGATCTAATATCCAAGGATACGTGTCCTATCGAAAGGACAGGCAGATGGGCAAAGGGGTTGCATTGTAAGTAAGGAATGAAGTTAAATCGATAGCAAGGAGCGATTATAGGATCGGAAGGCGTAGAATCTCTGTGGGTAGAGTTGAGGAATCGCAAAGGTAAAAAGACCCTGATGGAAGTTATGCACAGGCCCCCTAGCAGTAGTCAGGATGTGGGGCACAAAATAAATCAGGAGATAGAAAATGCATATAATTTTGTTTTAGTTTTTATATAAATTTAGAGTACCCAATTAATGTTTTCCAATTGCGGGGCAATTTAGCATGGGCAATCCACCTAGCCTGCACATCTTTGGGTTGTGGGGGTGAGACCCACGCAGACACGGGGAGAATGTGCAAAATCCAAATGGACATTGACCCACAGCCGGGATCGAACCCGGGACTTCAGCGCGTGAGGCAGCAGTGCTAACCACTGAGCCACTGTGATGCCCAGAAAATGCATACAAGAAAAGTAATATTCAAATAATCATGGGGGGCTTCAATATGCAGGTGGATTGGGAAAATCAGGTTGGTAGTGGACCCCAACGAAAGAAATCTGTGGATGTCTAGGAGATGGATTTTTGAAGCAGCTTGTGACAGAGCCCACAAAGAAGCCGGCAATTCTGGATTTGGTGATGTGTCATGAGGCAGACTTGATTAGGGAACTTAAGGTGAAGGAACCCTTAGGGAGCAGTGACCACAATATGATAGAATTTACCCTGCAGTTTGAGAGGGAGAAGCTGGAATCAGATGCAATGGTATTACAATTGAGTAAATGTAACTACAAAGATATGAGGGAGGAGCTGGCCAGAGTTGATTGGAAAAGGAGCCTAGCAGGGAAGCCAATGGAACAGCGATGGCCGGAGTTTTGGGGGGTTATTAGGGAGGCACAACAAAATTTATCCCAAGTAGGAGGAAACACGCTTAGGGGAGGACAAGGCATCCATGGCTGACGGGGGAAGTTAAGGACAGCATAAAGGCTAAAGATAAAGCGTACGAAGTGGCGAGGATTAGTGGGAAGCCGGAGGATTGGGAAGCTTTTAAAAGCAAGCAGAGGACAACTAAAAAAGAAATAAGAAAATGAAATAAGTGTGTAAGCTAGATAGTAATATAAAAGAAGAAAGCAAGAGGTTTTTCAATATATAAAAGGTAAGAAAGAGGCAAGAATAAACATTGGACCACTGGAAAATTATGCTGGAGAAGTAGTAATAGGAAATAAAGAAATGGCAGAGGAACTGGATATTTACTTTGTATCAGTCTTCACAGTGGAAGACACCAATGGGATACTAGAACTTCAGGAGAATCAGGGGTTGAGGTGAGTGCAGTGACCATTACTAAGGAGAAGGTTCTGGGGAAACTGAAAGGTCTGAAGGTGGATAAATCACCTGGACCAGATGGACTACACCCCAGGGTTCTAAAAGAGATAGCTGAGGAGATTGTGGAGGCATTGGTGGTGATCTTTCAGGAATCACTGGGGGCAGGGACTGTTCCAGAGGACTGGAAAATGACTAATATAACACCTCCGTTTAAGAAGGGAGGAAGGCAGAGGACGCAATTACGGGGCAATTTAGCGCGGCCAATCCACCTAGCCTGCACATCTTTGGGTTGTGGGGGTGAAACCCACAAAGACACGGGGAGAATGTGCAAAATCCAAATGGACATTGACCCACAGCCGGGATCGAACCCGGGACCTCAGCGCCGTGAGGCAGCAGTGCTGACCACTGCGCCACTGTGATGCCCAGAAAATGCATACAAGAAAGGTAATTGGGTACTCTAAATTTATATAAAAACTAAAACAAAATTGTTTTAGGCCGGTTAGCCAGGCTTTGGTTATTGGTAAGATTTTAGAGTCCATTATTAAAGATGAGATTGTGGAGTAGTTGGAAGTGCATGGTAAAATGGGACTGAGTCAGTACAGCTTTGTCAAGGGGAGGTCATGTCTGACCAATCTGTAGAATTCTTTGAGGAAGTAACAAGAAAGTTAGACAAAGGAGAACCAGTGGACGTGATTTATTTAGATTTCCAGAAGGCCTTTGATAAGATGCCGCATAGGAGACTGTTAAATAAGTTAAGTGCCCATGGTGTTCAGGGTAAGATCCTGCCATGGATAGAGAATTGACTGACTGGCAGAAGGCAGAGAGTGGGGATAAAGGGGTCTTTTTCAGGATGGCAGCCGGTGACGAGTGGTGTGCCTCAGGGGTCTGTGCTGGGACCACAACTTTTTACAATATACATTAATGATCTGAAAGAAGGTACTGAAGGCACTGTTGCTAAGTTTGCAGATGATGCAAAGATCTGTAGAGGGACAAGTAGTACTGAGGAAGCAAGGGGGCTGCAGAATGACTTGGACAAGCTAGGAGAGTGGGCAATGAAGTGGCAATATGGAAAATGTGAGGTTATGCACTTTGGTGGGACGAATGGAGACATAGACTATTTTCCAAATGGGAAAATGCTTCGGAGATCAGAAGCACAAAGGGACTTAGGAGTCCGAGTCCAACAATCTCTTAAGGTTAACGTGCAGGTTCAGTCGGCAGTTAAGAAGGCAAATGCAATGTTAGCATTCATGTCGAGAGGGCTAGAATACAAGACCAGGGATGTACTTCTGAGGCTGTATAAGGCTCTGGTAAGACCCCATTTGGAGTATTGTGAGCAGTTTTGGGCCCCGTGGCCTTGGAAAGGGTCCAGAGGAGGTTCACAAGAATGATCCCTGGAATGAAGAGCTTGCCATATGAGGAGTAGTTGAGGGCTCTGGGTCTATACACTTTGGCGTTTAGAAGGATGAGGGGGGGATCTTATTGAAACTTACAAGATACTGCAAGGCCTGGATAGGGTGGACGTGGAGAGGATGTTTCCACTTGTAGGAAAAACTAGAACCAGAGGACACCATCTCAGAGTGAAGGGACGATCCTTTAAAACAGAGATGAGGAGGAATTTCTTCAGCCAGAGGGTGGTGAATCTGTGGAACTCACTGCTGCAGAAAGCTGTGGAGGCCAAATCACTGAGTGTCTTTAAGACAGAAAGATAGGTTCTTGATCAATAAGGGGATCAGGGGTTATGGGGAGAAGGCAGGAGAATGGGGCTGAGAAAATATCAGCCGTGATTGAATGGTGGAGCAGACTGGATGGGCTGAATGGCCTAATTCTGCTCCTACGTCTAATGGCATCCACCCTGTCAGCCCCCTCAGAATCTTATATGTTTCAATAAAATTACCTCTCGTTCTGCTAAACTCCACTCTGTAGAGGCCCAACTTGTTCAACCTGGCCCCGTTCGACAAGCTCCTCACCCCGAGAACCAACCGAGTCAACGTTCTCTGAACTGCTTCCAGAATAAGTGCAACCCTCCTCAAGGAGTCCGAAACTGTGCTCACTGCTCTCGGAGATGGATTTGTGGATTGTGCAATCACATTTTTAGCTTTTGGACTTGTTTCTGTACTTCAGCCAAAGCTTGATGGCGACTGGTCTGGGAGACACTGACGTGTACACAATATTATTCCGTGCCTGTCTGCAGCAGCCAGCCTTAGATTACAGCCCATCGCCACTCCTGTAATTAGGGATGTTTAAACTTTTGAAGTGGCTCCTCAGGTATGCGCTCATTCGTTTTCTGTGAAGGATTCTTTTTTCTTAAATTTAAGAGTACCCAGTTAATTTTTTCCAATTAAGGGGCAATTTAGCGTGGCCAATCCAGCTACCGTGCACAGCTTTGGGTTGTGGGGGTGAGACCCACGCAGACACGGGGAGAATGTGCAAACTCCACATGGACAGTGGGCTGGGATTCGAACCCGGGTCCTCGGCGCCGTGAGGCAGCAGCGCTAACCCACTGCCCCACCATGTTGCCGACTGCACTGTTTGAAAAGAGGAAGCTTGCAGCTTTGAAGCAGATTAGGGACAAGTTAGCTGCTGGGCTGGTGGGCTTTTGTCTACCTAGTCAGAAGGTCATTCTGACGCTTCGTTAGGTCAAGTCGTCACGTTCCACCAAGCATGAGAAATCAGAGTGCTCTTTGCTACTGTTGGGAAAAAGAAACACTTGCATTTATATAGCGCCTTTAGCGACCACTGGATGTCTCCAAGCGCTTGACAGCGAATCGAGTACTTCTTGAGGTGTAGTCACTGTCGTAATGTAGAAAATGTGACAGCCAATGTGTACACAGCAAGATCCCACACACTGATTAATGTGATAATGGCCAGAGAACCTGTTTGTTTTTTTTTGTTGCAATGTTGGCTGAGGTAGAGCACTTCAAATCCGGTTCCCTGAACGCACAGGCTGGGTGCTGAGGTTACCAAATCCGGGGTGTCCTCTATCTGGTGTTGACCAAGTCAGAGGGTGAGGGCTTCCATCTCTGACACCGGTGGGGACTGTCCGCGGGCGAGACGGGAGACACCCCCCCCAAACAGCGATGCTCACCGGTGTCGGAGACGGAAAATCCTGCCCATTCTGTCAGGCTATCCTGGGATATCTCAGCGGCTTTCTCCGACTGTACATTTGCTGATCTTGCTTCATCGCCGAGCGGCCCCTTTTATGCCCCCTTCAGCAGCACTGGTACAAAGGCAGGGAGAATGTACCGAGTGATTTGAAACTCTTGAGGCTGTTGCCGAATTGTGCAGCGTGCTCCCGGGCCTAACCAGAACTTCCAGTTTTCCTTGTTTCTGCAGACAAGAGAGCGCCGCACGTTTTAAATAAAAACAGAAAATTCTGGACAATCTCAGCAGGTCTGACAGCATCTGTGGAGAGAGAACGTTTCGAGCTTGAGTGACTCTTTGCCAAAGTCATCCGGTCTCGAAACGTGAGCTCCCTTCTCTCTCCACGGATGCTGTCCGAGCATCTGGGATTGTCCAGAATTTTCTGTTTTGTTTCAGATTCCAGCATGCGTGGTAATTTTTGTTTATCTCCGTGCGTTTTGAATACTTTACTCGGTGCCCTACCCCCTGAACAGAGTTCAGCCATTGCAATCGAGGGCTGCTCCCATAGCCAACACTCTCGATGACCTAGCTGCAATGGGGCATTGTAGGTTGTGGTGTTCGCAATTCATGAGGTGAAGCAATGGAAGGAAAGCTTTTTCCCCCCCCCTCATTTCCCATCTTTTGATGTTGCCCGTGTTCTGGTAATCAAAACCAGGGGCAGGGTTTTTAGGACACAGTGGGGATGAGTGTTTGGAGTGGTGGTGCGGGCGGGCCGGGGGGGGGGGGGGGGGGGGGGGGGGCGTGACTGTATGTCACAAATGTTGTGTTATGTACTTTGGGATAACACAGGCTGCAACTCGATGCAGTTGTGACCAAAAGATACTCCAGACTTTGAAGTAAGTTCAATGTGATTTATTGAACCATTAGCACAGTTCTCTATGAGTTCGACTCTCCTGCTAATCTTGCTATAGTAACTCAGTCTAACTAACCAGTCTGCTCTAAGCCACGCGGTGGGTGTGATGCTTCTGATCTGCCCCTGTCCTATTCTCTAAGTGTCGCCTGTGGAAAGAGACAGAGCATGTGTGCCCCGTCCTTATATATGGCTTGTGTAATGCCCACTTGTGGTAGTGTCACCTCTGGATGTCTTGACTGCCCATTGGCCGTGTCCTAATCTATGTGTTTATTAGCTGTATGTCTGCATGTCATGCGTCTCTGGTGCTCCCTCTAGTGTTTACTTAGTCGTAGTGTATTTACATTAACCCCTTGTGTATTTACAGTGATGCATATCACCACAACAAACATTGGCGATGTGGTCCAGTGTGCCAGTTTGTGAGCTGTAACCCACCACTGAAGGTGGGATTGGAGTTTGGTAGTCAATTAATGACAGTTAAAGGCCTAAAAAGACAGCCCCACCCCCACCATAACATCAGTGAATAGGCCAACTGCCTGGGAGTGACCCCCTGGCGGTCTTTGAGGGGGTATCATCGCTCCTAGGCAGGTCTCGCTACGGGCCTGGGCCCTCCTGTAGACCACCCAATAGGTGGTGGGGGGCTTCCTCCGGCATCCCCAGCAGAGGTGACCTGGCAGCAAAGGGTTTTCTTGATTTAAACTTTGAAGAAGGTAGGAAGGCGGTGCCTCCATTTTGATGGCACTCTCTCTCTCACTCACCTGACGCGGCAATCCTGGGGCTGCCTGCAAGCTGGGAGGCCTCGGAGCCCACCCGCCATCTTAAATTGGACGGTGAGCCTACCCTCTGGCCACCATTTTGGGGGGGGGGGGAAATCACAGTGAGCGACTGTTCCTCACGCAGTGCAGGCTTTTGACCCCCATTTGGGCCTGCTGCCAGGGCTCAGAAGCCTCCAGGGGAAATCAGGCCCCGTCCCATGTTTTCAAAAACTTGTCGACCTGCAAAGAAAAACACTCAAATATTTTGTTATTTCCCATTCCTTTAAATTCTCATTGTCCCAGGTTGAGCAGTGGTTGGCAGCATTCTCACCTCTTGGGTCAGGAGGTTGTGGGTTTAAGTCCCACTCCAGGGGCACTGTGCATCCCATTCAGGCTGTCACTCCTGCGCGGTACTGAGGGAGTGCTGCACAGTCGCCATCTTTTCGGTATTGACCCAAGACCTCTGCTGCCTTTCCAGGCGGATGTCAAAAGGTCGCAC
The DNA here is from genome assembly GCF_902713615.1 of Scyliorhinus canicula. Lineage (NCBI taxonomy): Eukaryota > Metazoa > Chordata > Chondrichthyes > Carcharhiniformes > Scyliorhinidae > Scyliorhinus > Scyliorhinus canicula. The sequence continues at coordinate 14,494,207 of NC_052150.1, read as the reverse complement.
ATCCCAGTCTTGAAGAAAACGAGCAAAGTTCTCCAGTGTCTTGGCCGATATTTATCCTCCAAAAACAACATCCTTAAAAACAGATTGTCCAGTGTTGTTCGTGGGAGCTTGCTGTGCACAGTTTGGCTGCCACGTTGCCAACAGTGGGGGAAATACCCCCTTGGCTCCCTCGAGGTGTGTTTCTCGGTGGCGGGATTCCCTGATCCTGCTGCGCTCGGTGGGATTTCCCGTGGAATCCAATGCTGCTATAGAAATGCAAGTCTACTTTTTTTCACTTTGACGTTGCCACACTCCTTTGCAAAGAGAAAGCAGCTTGTATGCTACAAGCTAAAGCCGGCAGACTACTCTAGGTCTTTCCTGGAAGGAGAAATGTTATTCATTCAGCATATTTTCCCTCGTTGGTTCCTGAATGAGTCAACTCCAGACACACTGCCAGCAGATGTGACTGAGTGAGGTCCCTTTGGCTCTTGCGCCCTCTTTGAGATCACTGCTCTGAGAGGCTTTCCTCCCACGTGGCGCGACAGGCCGAGCCTGCAGGGTAACCAAGGCGGGCAGTTTCCAAACTTCTCTTTTTTTTTTTCCGACTCCCCACATCGGAGTTTGGGGAGATGTTTTGGCTGTTAGCAGAGAGGGGAAGTAGTAAAGACTGATTGAATTGCTTTGAAACATCCCGGCGATCATATCTTCCCCAGCAGGCCACGCTGTTTGGAGCAGATAAACACTGTCTTCCTGTTCAGCTGTACATGTTTACCTCCTGATGTCTTTCTGGAATACAGCAGTCGAAAAGCAGACAAGTTGAAGCCGTGCAGGGGAAGGACTGGTCCATTGCTTTGAGTACAGAACAATAGACAAAGCTTCCCCAACGCAGTGTCTGTGTGACTGAGATTAACCTTTGCCTCCTTTTCATGGATGTAGGGGGAAACCACATTGCTGCTTTCCAAGTGAACTTGATGCCCGTCGGAATGGTGACTATTTTGTGAGAGTTTATTTCAGCCCTCCCCTTGCTGTGTGCTCTACAGTTCCTGGATCAGGAGCCCACTGCACTGCGCTGGGAGCTGCAACCTACTCCTGGGAGCAATTCAAGAGCAGCCGGAACTTTACAGCCAGTGAAGTGGTTGAAATGTAGTCATTGTTGTTGCACACTTTTTGAGGAAAGGTTGGACAGGTCGGGCCTCTATCTGCTGGAGTTCAGGAGAATGAAAGGTGATCTTCACAGCATCGTAGAATCCCTACACTACAGGAGAAGGCCATTTGGCCCATTGAGTTTACACCGACCCAGGCCCACTCCCCCGCCCTATTCCTGTGACCCCACTTAACTTTTGAACACAAAGGGACAATTTAGCGGCCAATTTTAGTAACTGAGAAAGCCAGCGGTAGTGGAACAAGAATTTATTGGAACTATATCAATAATCTGCCCATGGGAGTAACTCTCTCCCAATCCAGTCCCTGTTGGAACGCCCAACAACTCTGGGCCCTGCTTGGGCCGGTTCTTGTGTGTAAGTGATTAACGAGCTCCAGCTGGATGGTCTCCGCCGCCTGCCCGGGAAAGCTCGCACTCCACGAGTCCCATGGGGAGATCGACAAGGCTTTCCCCGTGAGCTTCATGGGGGTTATGACATCAATCCACCCTAACCTGCACATCTTTGGCATGTGGGAGGAAACTGGAGCCTCCGGAGGAAACCCACGCACACACGGGGAGAACGTGCAAACTACACACAGTCACCGGAGGTCAGAATCGAACTTGGGACCCTGGCGCTGTGAGGCAGCAGTGCTAACCACCATGCCACGCATGCCCCCCCGGTGCTCACTGACCTACCGTGGTTCCCAGCCAAGCCATGCCCGTATTCTAAAATTCTCATCCTTGTTTTCAAAACCCTCCATGGCCTCCCCCCCGCCCCCCGCCCCCGAACTCTGTAAAACTCCTCCCGTCCCACAACCCTCCGACATATCCGCACTCGTCTAATTCTCCTCGTGTGCATCCCCGATTTAATCATTCCCCCATTGGCAGCCACGCCATCAGCTGAATAGACCTCGGGTGGGGGGGGGGGGGGGGGGGGGGGGGAGGGGGGGTTTAGCTCAGTTGGCTAGACAGCTGGTTTGTGATGCAGAGCGAGACCAACCAGCGTGGGTTCAATTCCCCGTACCGGCTTGGGTTAATCATGAAGGTCCCGCCTTCTCAACCTTGCCCCCTCACCTGAGGTGTGGTGGCTCTCGGGTTAAACCACCACCAGTCAGCTCTTCCCCCTCAAAGGGAAGATGGCGGCTTTACTTACGAGACCCTCAATTCCTTTCCTCGACCGCTTTGCCTTTCAACTCACCGTGCTCCTTTGAGACCCTCCTTCAAATCTCCCTCTTCGCCTCAGCTGTTGGCCACCTCCCAGGGACGCCCCACGTGGTTTGGTGCCAGGTTTTGCTCCTGTGACGGCACTTTGGAGCGGCTTTAATCAATGAGGGTCTTGGTGGCTGCCCTCGGTGCCCGGGGCAAGATCGAGCGATACTCTCCCTCCCAGTGTCGAATCGAGACTGTGATCTGAGCCTGGGCCTGCCGACTGATCGGAGGCCTCTCCTGTTACAGCGAGGGGGCTGCCCACTGAACTGCGGCTCTATCTAATCGAAACAAAGGCAGTGCTTTTGAAGACACAGGAAAGTTGGCTGTCGGACGTTGAGGTCATCAGGAAGTGACAGATGTGTCCCTGCAACATTTTTCACCACAAACGGCTGACCAATTAAACAAATACATATCGGCAGCCTGGTGGTGCTCAATACATGCATCATGGTGGGAGGATCCCCCCCCCCCCCCCCCCCGCAAGAGGGAATAAGTGGGCCTGCCAGTAAATGATACTACAGGTGTTTTGAAAACAAAAGGCAAAATTCCGAGGACACTTTGATCTCTCCCGGGTTTGATTTTTAATATTTTCCACATTTTGTTCTCCCCTTTATTCCAGGCCTCTCCACCCCCTCAGCCTGAGGAAAAGCTGCCTCCCGCTGGCCGTTACTTTGCTGTGGGCAGCTAGCTGCCCGCTCGTCCCTCCCAGCACGACGGCCATCCTTCCTGGGAAAGTGGCCCGTTTGATCCCCGAGGGCGTTGAGGCTGAGTTGGATTTTCCCGGTTCTGTGAGGGTGGTCGAGGCGGCGTGCTGGCAAAATAGGGCAAAGTCGGTTCGAGGCAGCTTCCCCCCACACATTTCTGCTTCCAGGGGACGTCCCTCGGGGTGGGTTGGCGTTGGTCAGCCAATTAGGCCAGTGCAGGGCCGACGGACGTTGGCGTTTTAGTGATGTTGGAGTAGCCCCCCCCCCCCCCCCCCCCCCCCCCCCCCTCTTCCCCCACTATGTGAGGGAGACAGCCTTCTGGCAACAGGCCAAAGGCCTCTCGGAAGGCTCTGTCCCCAGTGAGGGGCCACGCGGATGAAAGGCCACAACCATTACTCCTGTGGATGGGTAGGGGGGTTTCCCCCTCTACCCCAGTGTCCTGCTGGCTTTGGGCCATGGATTCTGTGCAGGCTCCATGTTGAAGTGCTCGCACGGGCCTGCCCGTGCAGCACCCGCCTCCCCCAGACAGTTGCCCTCACAGCACTGCGGACAATCTGGGCCTCCAACTTCAGGAGCCCCCTGAAGAATGGCGAGAGCAGGAGCAACCAGTTTGTAGGCCACCTACCTCCCCAAAGGCCTAGCCGGAGGAGAGGGGAATGATGCAGACAGGGGAGGGAGGCGCGGGGACCCCGAAATGGACCTGTCACCGCAGGAAAATCCAATGCTTAATTCAGGCCTCGGCCTGTGTTCTGCAATGGGCCCCTGGAGCTGATTAGGGAGCGAGCATCCTGAGCACTCCGTAACCTAGCAACGCTGAGGTGAGCAGCCGCACCTCAATGTTACCATGGCACCCAACTTTAATTCTTCCTCACCTTGGATCTCTATTAATGACCCGGTGACTGGGTGGGGAACCCTCTTTGAAAACAATTGCACGGACCTCTAGGGGCCACCGGGCACTTAATTTTAGCTACGTCCCCCCTCTGTCCTGAAAGGTGGTGAAAAATTAGAAGTTAACAGGCACAAGGCGGTCAGGTTTGGAGCCCAAGTACAAAGGCCGGTTTCTCGGTATCCTGGGTTATCTTCTGCTGACAGACTTTGCCCAGTAATAAAACCCAACGGCTGTGACCGACCCCTCCCTATGACTGGAGGAACGCGGCACAATGCCTCTGCTGGATGACTCGGGAGCACCGCGATGGAGTTCCTTTTGTAGTGAATCTATTGGCTTGGTTAATATAGTCACATGCAAGAGCCCCACAGAGTTGTTGTACATGTCAAACCTGTCTCGCCTGTATCAGAGATGTGGAATGTTCAACTTTTTGTGGGGGGTGGGGTGTTATTGGGCAAGGGTGTTAAATGGCAAAAGGGGGGTGGGGTGGGGGGGGGGGGTCCATTAGGCCCGATTCATTTTTTTCCAATGAAGGGGCAAATTAGCGTGGCCAGTCCACCTAACCTGCACATCTTTGTGTTGTGGGGGCGAAACCCACGCAGACACGGGGAGAATGTGCAAACTCCACACGGACAGTGACCCAGAGCCGGGATCGAACCTGGGACCTCGGCGCCGTGAGGCAGCAGGGCTAACCCACTGCGTCACGGTGTTTTGCCCCTCGATTTTCCCAAGATTGACCGTTACCTGCATTAGATACTTTGCAAAAGATGTAGAGGGACGCTTCCTTCACTCTTCCCGGTTCAGAAGGGATGCGTTTTGCTGCTTCTGAATTGAGCTGCTGCCGATCTGTCCATTAAACGACCCGGGCTGCTTTACCAGCCACAGGAGGTGACTCCTCGGGCCTAGTGCGCTATTCAGATCGGATCACATCTGCTCTGTCCCTTCACTCAAACTACAACTCCCACTGACCAAATTCCCTTTTTAGAGTTTCAATTTCTGTTGCCACCCGTCCTTATCACAAAGGCCCCCCCCCCATTTTCTTCCTCAAAATAGTGCCACAGCATCTTTCACATCCAGCTGAGCGGGTGGGTGGGGCCTCACACTCCCTCAGCACCTCACTGGTGTGGAATCAGCCGTGATTCTTGTGCTCGACACCTGGGCCGCAATTTTCCAGCCCTTCCTGCTCCCGGAATATCCGCTGGAAACTTGCGGCTGCGGAGCGGGACTCGAGCCCAGAACCTTCTCGAGGGCACTTGGGGAAGGGCAGTGAATGCTCCTCTAGCCAGCTGCACCCGAATAAATGTTAAAAAGAAAGCTTTATGATTCAGAGGTGAGTGTGTTACTAACTAAACCACAGCTGATGCAGAAGGGTGGATAGTCAATGTTAACATACACATGGGAGTGGCAGGAGAGGGTGAGGCTGGCTGTAGCCGGGAGGGCCATCTAGGTTCAAGCTTTCGATATGTATTGAGGAATCCTCCCTCATCATTTCTGGCCTATTGTGCCAACCTTTAAGTGAAGCTGCCTTGCGCGAGGTCGATCAACCAACGACAGCTCTGAGTACCTTGTACCACCGAGATGGGGGATTTGTTTTGATGCTTTGATGGCCCTTGCCCCTGAGGTAAAAGCATCTTGGCTCTCAGCCTGATACTTGTCGGTAATGGGCTAGCCCCAAAGCGGTGTTAATAAGCTTTTGCCAAAGAGGTTTCTAACTGTGACAGCGTTCAGCCCACCCAAAAAGCAGGAGCCCCAAATGGTAATGACATAGCTGAGCAGCCAATCGACCTGCCTTATCAATATTGCAAGCATCAGAGATTAAACATCCGAGACTCCTCGGGGGCGATTCTCCAATATTGAGGCCTAGTGTTCGCGCCGTCGCGTTTCACGACGGCGCGAACAAGGCCCGGGCATGACCTATTCTGGCCCCGGCGGTGCAGGAGCGGTTCACGCCGTTCCAGCCTCCTTGCACGGCGCCAACCCGCACATGTGCAGTTGGGGCAGCTCAATCATGCTCATGCGCAGTTGGGCCGCGCCATCCTGCGCATGCGCGAGGAACGTCTTACGCACATGGGGTTGGTGCTCAGGGGCCGACCGCGCCAGGAAGTAGACCCATGGGGGGGGGGGTGAGAGGCTGTCCCGCCGATCGGTGGGCCCCGATCGCGGGCCAGACCCCATCGGAGGCCCCCCCCTCACAAGTTCCCGCCGGCAGCGACCAGGGATGAACGGCGCCGACCGATTCCAGTGGCCCGCGGCCGTCGCAAATGGCGGCGATTCCCCGCACCTTGGAGAATCGCGCGCCGGTGTCGTGGCGCGGTTGCGGCGATTCTCTGGCCCGGTGCGGGGCTCGGAGAATCGCCCCCCCCCCCCCCCCCATGTCTTTTGTACGGCTTAACTTCACTGTTTCTGGGGGACAGGTAGCTTTGGCTGTTCTCTCTTGAATGATTTCGAATGGATCCATCGTAGTTGTGTTGGAGATTTAAAGTGGATTTCCTGTTCCTACCTAATTTGCCTCTCCTGCAATTGTCTCTGCTGGGATTTAAAAAAATAAATATAGAGTACCCAATTCTTTTTTCCAATTAAGGGGCAATTTAAAAAAAATTTTTTTTCTTTATTTTAGAGTAGCCAATTATGTTTCTTTTCCAATTAAGGAGCAATTTAGTGTGGCCAATCCACCTAGCCTGCACATCTTTGGGTTGTGGGGGCGAAACCCACGCAGACACGGGGAGAATGTGCAAACTCCACACAGACAGTGACCCAGAGCCGGGATCGAACCCGAGTCCTCGGCGGCGTGGGGCAGCAGTGCTAACCACTGCGCCACCGTACCGACCCTTCCCTGCTAGGATTGAAAAGAATTCCTTGGTGTCTGGGTGGAACGGCAGGAATTGCTGAGGAAGAATCTAATTTCCTTATGTTTCCGACTAAGCAAATTGGGTTTTAGCGCCTTAATTAGTTAACTTGGGCACACCACACTGGGCAACCCCCCAAAATCGTGCCCGCCCGGAGCTGAATTTGTTTATTTTAAAATTTGCGTGCCCCAATTTTTGATTTAGTTGGCAACGATCCCAAGTAAATACTGAGCGGAACACACCATCCGATATCTGTCCACATTGTTTGGTGTGATGGGCTACCTGATTAAGGTTAGTGCATCCCAGGACGTTTTCTCTTGTTTGCAAGAGGCAGTAAAGGTGAGAATGGAACCCTTCCGTTATGGTGACCAGCTTTTCAGAAATCAGAACCGGGTCATGTTGCCCAGCTCCCAGCAATCTCGAGGCTCCCCGTTTAAGGGGGTGTGTGAGAGACTCTGCGATAACGTCCCACCCTCGATGTCACTCCTCGGCCCCCCCCCCTCCCGAGCAGCTTTTACCCGGAGCTCAACCACCCGCCCACTTGCCACATATCCTCTGCCGTTGGTGAGCTCACAGTTGGCGAGCGACACTGACCACACAACCCAAAACCTTGCTTCCCATTGACAGAGTTCAAACGTTGTCCAATAGGGAAAGGCCGAAAACCGGGACATTTGAAAGATTTTGAGGAACTTGCTGGCACACTGGGACATTCAAGAAAAATGATGGCTGTCCCCCTAATCCTGGGCAGCTGATTACCTTTTGTTACGTCGCCATCCGACTTATTTCAAAACGGGTCATTGTTACAATTCAATATTTTTTTTTTAGACCCGGTGAATGGGAGATTTGGCTGAGCGCCAAATTCTCGTCCTCGCTCGCGTTGGGAGCGGGGCGGACAGTCAGCGGAGAATCAGAGGCCCACGTCTCTTTAGAGGGCGAGATGAGCAGGAACCCTTCACCTGGGGAATCCGTGCCCCTGATTCCTCAGGCCTGCCGGGCTGGCTGCTTGGCATGGACTCCCGGTGAAATGCTGGCGGTGATGGGGTGACGCTGTTAGGCGGGCATTAATCATTTGGCTCATTGGCAGGTGAATGGGCTGCTTAATGCCACCCCTGCCGCTGGCTGGACTGCAGTGGGGAGTCCAGGGAGATAGGCAACAGGTAGATCACCGGCAGGATCTGATGTGCCCCCACCCCCCCCTCGCCTTCAAACCTGTGAGCCGAGGAGCATTAACCCAACCCTATATTGCTGAACCAATAATCCAGTGGCCGGGAGAGGTGATCCAGAGACATGAGTTCAAATCCCCCGTGAGGGAATTTAACTTCAGTTAATTATGTGAATCAGGGCGGCACACTGACGCAGTTGTTAGCACTGCTGCCTCAAGGCGCTGAGGACCCGGGTTCGATCCCGGCCCCGGGTCACTGTCTGTGTGGAGTTTGCACATTCTCCCCGTGTTTGCGTGGGTCTCACCCCCACAACCTAAAGTTGTGCAGGGTAGGTGGATTGGCTAAATTGCCCCTTAATTGTGGGGTGGGGGGGAAAATTGGATACTCTTTTAAAAATAATTTTTTTTTTTTACCTGGAATAAAAAAGCTCATAGTGGTGACCATGACACTATTATTGATTGTCGTCCGTCGATAATTGTCCCTAAGGGAAGGAAATCTGCTGCCCTTAACCGGTCTGGTCTACACGTGACTCCAGACCTACAGCAATGTGATTGACTCTTAGCTGGGGCAGAATTCTCCGACCCCCCCCACAGGGGCCAGCGTAAATCCCACCCCCGCCGTGGCCGGAATTCTCCGCCACCCGGGAATCAGCAGGAGCCGGAATCACGCCGCGGCGATCGGCGTGCCCCCTGCGGCGATTCTCCAGCCCGTGATGTGCCCCCACGTTGGCCTGGCCCACGATCGGGGCCCACCGATCGGCGGGCGGGCCAGTTCCGTGGGAGCACTCCTTTTCTTCCGCCACGGCCTCCACCATGGCAGAGGCGGAAGAGAACCCCCCGACCACGCATGCGCCGGTGGTGACGTCAGCGGCCGCTGACGCACCGGTGCATGCGCGAACCGACGAAGGCCTTTCGGCCAGCCCTGACGCCAGGCGGCGGGCGTCAAAGGCCGTTGGCGCCAATTTTGGAGGGAAAATGTGCAAACTCCACATGGACAGTGACCCGGGGCTGGGATCGAACCCAGGTTCTCAGTGCCGTGAGGCAGCAGTGCTAACCACTGCGCCACCTTGCCGCCCGAGCTTCCGTATAGTTGAGCAGTGATAGTCAAACGCTGTGAGTCTGGAGTCACATATACGTCAGACCAGGTGAGGACGGCCGATTTTATTCCTTCACCCCCTGCCTCGGCCCAACCCGCTGCTTCCCTCACACCCCACTCCCAAAATGGGAGAGGGCTTGGATTGAACCGAGACCTCTCCGGCCCCTTCTGGCACGACATGGGTATCGCTGCCTCTTTGTAATGAGCGAGGCCACTGCAGGTGCTCGCCAGTGCGGCAATAGGCAAGTCGTTTTTGGCACAGGCTGCTCTGGGGAGCAGGATCCACCTGCAAAACAGCACACCAGAGTCAGGAGCACCCATCCTTTTTCAATGGAGCATGGCACACCCCTCGGAGATTCTGTTTAGCTCACAGGGCTAATCGCTGGCTTTGAAAGCAGACCAAGGCAAGCCAGCAGCACGGTTCGATTCCCGTAACAGCCTCCCCGAACAGGCGCCGGAATGTGGCGACTAGGGGCTTTTCACAGTAACTTCATTTGAAGCCTACTCGTGACAATAAGCGATTTTCATTTTTTTTCATTTTCATTTTCATTTCATTCATTTTGCTGCAAATGTCATACATTGAAAATGTGCAACCCTGCAAATGTTTCTGTTTAGAGAGAGAGGGGAGAGAGAGAGAGAGGCAGAGGAGGGAGCGGTGAAGAGATATTCAAGAGGTCAATCACTAGAGGAAGTAGGGAAAGGCTGGACTTTTTCAGTCAGTCTCTGGGTCTCACGAGGCTTTGGGGTCTAGTCCAGCTGCCTGGAGGAGGGGAGGGTAGTGTTCCAGACAGGCCTGAGACCTTGTGTAATATCCCACAGAGGAGGTACAAGGTGGGACGGTTTGTCTAACCCATGCTCCTTGAGGTGTACTGTTGCTCGTTTTGATCCCAACAGCGTCGCCAATACTGTTGCTAATATTAATGATAATGTTGGTGAACATTTTTTATGCGGATTTTTTATGCCCCCAGACCGGGTAGTTTGGGTGTTTGCTACCTCTTGTTGCTGATCTCTGCGTTTGTGATTAATTGGTTACAGCAAGTTTCAAGCCTGCGCCTATTGCTGAAGAACTCCTCCAATCTACCTGACCATCCTTCTGCGGGTTGGCAGGACGGACCTCGTTCTCCTCCCCCCTTCTCTCTCTCTTGCTCTCTCTCTCTCTCTCTCTCTCTCTCTCTCTCTCTCTTCTCCCCCCCCCCCCTCCCAAACCCCCATCCAGCATCAAGTGTTTTGTGAAAGAGACGCTCTGATTATTGTGAAATCCAAAATCCACAACAGTTGTACCACAGGCCCCGCAATCGCTGCTCTCTGGTGATGGGTTGGCTGTCCGTACCAACCCCCACAGGCCCGAATCCAGGGACGGGATTAGCCAAGCAGAAACGCAAGACTTATAGCGCACAGTAAACCTATTGGCTCTTTGCTGGAGACCAGGATGGGGGGGGGGGGGGGGGGGGGGCAAACTCATTTTGGAATGAAGGATGACAGCTGGAAATGCTCAGCGGGTCAGGCAGCATCGGTGCAGAGGTGTGGTTAACGTTTCAGTTCGAGAACTTTCATTAGAACTGGAAAAGTGGGCAGCACGGTGGCACAGTGGTTAGCATTGCTGCCTACGGCGCTGAGGACCCGGGTTCGAATCCCAGCTCTGGGTCACTGCCCGTGTGGAGTTTGCGCGTTCTCCCCGTGTCTGCGTGGGTTTCGCCCCCACAACCCAAAGATGTGCAGGGTAGGTGGATTGGCCACGCTAAATTGCCTTTTAATTGGAAAAAGAACTGGAAAAGTTAGAGTTGTAACAGGTTTTTTTTTTAAAGAACAGGGAGAAAAAGTCTTGCATTTCGATAGCACCTTCCTCGCCCATTGGGCGTGGGAATCACTTCACAGTCATTGAAGTACTTTTTGAAGTGTTGTCATTGTTGTAATGTAGGAACAGGGCAGCCAATTTACACACTGCAAGATCACACAGACAGCAATGTGATAATGGCCCGATAATCTGTTCTTTATGATGGGTGACTGAGGGATAAATATTGACCAGAGCAGCAGGGAGCACACCCCTTCTTTTCAAAAATAGTGACCATGGGATCCTACATGCCCACCTGAGAGAGCAGACAGGGCATCAATTTACCATCTCATCTGACAGGTGGTGTCTCCAAGGGGGCAGCACTCCCTCAGTGCTGTCACGGAATGTCCGCCTCGACTTTTGAGTTCGGGGGCCCTGGGGTGGGATTTGAACCCACAACCTTGAGGTGCAGAGGCACGAGGGTGCGACGAGTGCTGAGCCACGGCTGCCGGCGGACATAGTCAAACTTGGGCGGCACGGTGGCGCAGTGGTTAGCACTGCTGCCTCATGGTCCCGTGTTTGATCCCGGCCCCGGGTCACTGTCCGTGTGGAGTTTGCACATTCTCCCCGTGTCTGCGTGGGTTTCACCCCCACAACCCAAAGAAGGCAGCACGGTAGCATTGTGGATAGCACAATCGCTTCACAGCTCCAGGGTCCCAGGTTCGATTCCGGTTTGGGTCGCTGTCTGTGTGGAGTCTGCACATCCTCCCCGTGTGTGCGTGGGTTTCCTCCGGGTGCTCCGGTTTCCTCCCACAGTCCAAAGATGTGCAGGTTAGGTGGATTGGCCATGATAAATTGCCCTTAGTGTCCAAAATTGCCCTTAGTGTTGGGTGGGGTACTGGGTTATGGGGACAGGGTGGAGGTGTTAACCTTGGGTAGGGTGCTCTTTCCAAGAGCCGGTGCAGACTCGATGGGCCGAATGGCCTCCTTCTGCACTGTAAATTCTGTAAATGTGCAGGGTAGGTGGATTGGCCGCGTTAAGTTGCCCCTTAATTGGGAGAAAAAGAATTGGGTACTCTAAATTGAGAAAAAAAGAGAAATAGTTAAACTCAGTGTTGATGTTCAGAACGCGGTAGAGTGCCTAATAGAAAGACTAAGGTTGTTCCTTCACCTTCCTTTGAACTTCAGTAGGACCATGCAGGCAGGGCTGGAGATCAGAGTGGGAGTAGAGCAGAGAATAACAATGACACGAGCTTGGGGACTGATCGAAGGTTTTCCACAGTCTGTGTCTGGTCTCCCATATTGGAATGTAGTCGTTGACCAAGAGCCCAGAGGATGATATTTCGGTGGATGAAACCCTAACTGAGTTTGGGTTTTATGGGCACCTTCGCGACTTGTGTGATATCGTTTGCTCCTTCCCTGAGTCACATCCTGCGTTAGTTACCCTCTGTCAATAAAGTATCAAGATACTGTGCTCCTCCAGAATCTCGGGGGTATTACAGTACAGCGCCTGTGAAGTGAAGCCAGGGGTACCTTTGTTCTCCTCCTGTTGATGCTACCCTGGTAGTATTGCTCATTCGGAAGATCATTGCAAGGAAAAAGATCTCAAATGCCCACTGCTCCATTTGACGAACTGAGCCTCTATGGGAACGATTCTCCGAGCCCCGCGCCGGGCCGGAGAATCGCCGCAACCGCGCCACAATGCTGGCACGCGATTCTCTGAGGTGCGGAGAATTGGCGCCAGCGCGTTTGGCAGAGCGCCGGCCGTGGGCCGCTGGAATCGCCGATTCTCCGGCCTGGATGGACCGAGCGGGAACTCTGCGCGAACGGTTGGGGGGCCGACCTGTGTTGGGGGGCTCCTTCACCGGGGGGGGGGGGGGGGGTGTCACGATCAGGGCCCACCAATCGCGGGCCGGCCTCTTCCACCCTCCCACCCCCAGGCCTACTTTCTGGCACGGCCGGCACCTGAACTCTGACGCCATGTTGAGTCGGGGCCAGCGCGCTAAAGATGTCCCATGCGCAGGTTGGCGCGGCGACCATTTGGTGCCGCGAAAGGAGGCTGGAGCGGCGTGAATCATGAAATTCATTTGAAATTTCCTCAAAGAGTGAGCAAACAAGCATGTGACCATGAAGGTGAAACCACATAGAAAAACCGGAACCAGATTTCCACCAGAGAAAACAAGGCATTATACATCTTCAAAGTGAAATTCACATTCCTTATTGAAATCTGAGGGTTTTTTGGATTGTAGAAGTTGACAGTGATCATGTATTCTGTGTAGTTCAGATAACCAAGGTGTAGGCGAACCGCACCAGCGGTCGTACCCGGGCCTGGTTCATTTGGGCTCCATATTGGAGAATCGCCCCCTATATCTTTACAATCAGGCCCTGTGGTAATTTATCGTGTGTTGTGGATGTTCTGTTGCTTGCAGAACATCGAGTCCTTTATACTTCGGCGAAAACCTGTCAGACGGTCACACAAATTCTCCTAGTCTTAAAGCTCCTTTGTCGGGGCCCACCGGTTATGCTAAAGTGGTATCTGGCCCACCGTCTCTGCCCGGGATTAACCTGAACCTTCCCGGTTTTATATTACGCATCTGAGATTAAGGGAAGAGTAAACCTTTTAAACAACATTCATCTGCAGTGTTTAAGTCACTGCTGTGCGCCCCATGCCTCCAGGACAGCAGATAACCTGTGGTTTTAGCTGTCTTGGCCCCTTGCCTTTGTCTCACATTCTGCAGGCAGTGTACATACACACTGTTAGGTTAGAGATGTGTTTCTGCAAAGACTTAAATCAAATGAATGCTTTTATTTTTTTATTTGAAAGAAAAGTCAGCTTTGGTGCAGAAAGATCTGCGATTGGAGTGAAAGGCGGAGGCATTTCAATAAAAAGGTTCGGGGTGGGAGGGGGTTTAGGATGGCCTTTGGTAGTTTGCACGCACCTGCGCGCACTTGTAAAGGCGCTTTGCAGTCCGGTTTGAAAAGGGGATTTTATATTTCTGCAAGGATCAGGAGTTGAGCCGCAGAGAGTGCAAACAGCAGGATCATGGGGAGGGCTTGGAATGCAGTCATTCAGGGCAACGTGTCCTGACATGCACGCACCACCCAGGAATCAGACAGCAGGGAGCCACCTCCCGAATGTACCTGCTTCAAATCCGGGCTCCCACCATCCTGTTCGCTCGTGAATGTTTCGGGGGTGGGGGGGGGGTCCAACAACAACTTATATTTATATCGTACTTTTAACGTCACGAAAGGCCCCCAAGGGGCTTCACAGGAGCAGCACCACACCGGGCTACGTAAGAGGATATTAGGTTGGATGACCAGAAGCTTAGTTAAAGAGGAAGTTTTTTAAGAAGTGTCTTAAAAGATGGAATGCCAAGACAAGAGGTGGAGGGCTGCAGGGAGAGAATTCCACGGCTTGGGGCCCAGGTACGGCTACCAGTGGTGGAGCGATTCTAACTGGGAACACACAAGAGGCCAGAATGGGAGCGGCGGGGGTCTTCTGGAGGGTCGCGGGGCTGGAGGAGATTCCAGAGATAGGGGAGGGGGACGAGGCCTTCTTCGCTCCTCGTCTCCATTTTCAAGTACAGGACCCTCCCTCGAAAGCTGGCTGACATTGGGGGCACAGGACCACAGGCATTCCAAGGCCTCAGCCAAATAGCTATTATTAACGTGCGAGTCTAGACAGTGACTGACTGATCATTGGAGGAGGGGAAACCCGATTTTGATTGCACCAGATGTTTGTCGCAAACACGATTATTATGATAGAGCCAGAGACTGATTCCTACCCTCCCCACCACCACCACCGTGTGTTTTCACAATCAGTATTATTTTCACTCAAATTAACAATGATGGGACCACATGCGAAAGAGCAAAGCGAATGTGGAAATTTGCAAGGTGACTGAGTTCGAACTTTATACGAAAGCACCTTTGTAAATTTAAAGGAGATGGAAAGCCGAGAAAAGGAGACAGGAAGAGAGGTTATCGCTTTCCCCTCAACTCGTCACTTCCCACACTCCACCCATCCCTACCCTACTCCAACACGTCACCAGTTAAGTTAACATTCTCCTGGGCAGCACGGTGGCGCAGTGGGTTAGCCCTGCTGTCTCACGGCGCCGAGGTCCCAGGTTCGATCCCGGCTATGGGTCACTGTCCGTGAGGAGTTTGCACATTCTCCTCGTGTCTGCGTGGGTTTCGCCCCCACAACCCAAAAGATGTGCAGGGTAGGTGGATTGGCCACGCTAAATTTTTTTTATTTTTTTTTATAAATTTAGATTAGCCAATTATTTTTTTCCAATTAAGGGGAAATTTAGCGTGGCCAATCCACCTACTTTGCACATTTTTGGGTTGTGGGGGCGAAACCCACGCAGACACGGGGAGAATGTGCAAACTCCACACGGACAGTGACCCAGAGCCGGGATCGAACCTGGGATCTCAGCGCCGTGAGGCAGTTGTGCTAACCACTAGGCCACCGTGCTGCCCTCGGCCACGCTAAATTGCCCCTTAATTGGGAAAAAAATGAATTGGGTCCTCTAAATTTATGGAAAAAAAAAGTGAACATTCTTCTACCTTTGTTCCACGTTGGAGACCTGAATCTGCAGCTCTCAAATTCCAGGTTATACCTCGGGCGGTGTCTTGATGGCTGAGGATTATAGACACCTCCTCAACTGTCTTCCTCACAGGGCAGCACGGTGGCCTAGTGGTTAGCACAACCGCCTCACGGCGCCGTGGTCCCAGGTTCGATCCCGGCTCTGGGTCACTGTCCGTGTGGAGTTTGCACATTCTCCCTGTATCTGCATGGGTTTTACCCCCACAACCCAAAAAATGTGCAGAGTAGGTGGATTGGCCACGCTAAATTGCCCCTTAATTGGAAAAAATAATTGGCTAATCTAAATTTAAAAAAAAAAACTGTCTTCCTCAATAAACTGAGGGATGAATGCTGCTTTCTGACATGGATGTTAATCGCAAAGTGCCACGGCAACAAGTTATTTTAGTTAGATTTCAACGTTCGTTTAGGAGTGATGGAGGAGTCTGGAAGGGAGAGTCAAAAAAAATGGTGCTCCTACTCCACTATGTTCATGGGGAGATTGAACGGGTTGTTCTCCCCTGGGTCTCGTGGAGGGTTATACCAGTTCACCCAACTGCTATCCCCCACCAACATTCCTGGCACTGACATGCCCAGTTCAACGAAGAGCCTCACCGTGTAGTTTCACACCGGAGTAACCCTGGAACACCTCTGTATCAGCATGTGGAGGCAAGGCTCACTTAAACGGTAGATCTGTACACTGTACTGTCGAGGTCACGCTCCTGCCAAGTGAGGTACCAGGTAGATGGAGGGCTCGCTTAGCACTGCTGCCTCACGGTGCTGAGGACCCAGGTTCGTTCCCGGCCCCGGGTCCCTGTCCTTGTGGAGTTTGCACATTCTCCCCGTGTCTGCGTGGGTCTCACCCCCCACCACCCAAAAATAGTTGCAGGGTAGGTGGATTGGCCACGCTAAATTGACCCTTCATTGGGCGAAAAAAAAGAACTGGGTACTCTAAATGTATTTATTTTTAAAAAGGAGGGCTCGCAGTTCTTTCGTAACCTTGTGTCTGTGTGAGGGAAGTGCAGAGGGATATTCCTTGACACTGAAAGTGTTACAGGAATGCAAGTTGTTGCATGCACACCAGCCGCCAACTCACAGTAAAGCTGACACATGGCTTCAAGGAAGCTGATTTTCTTTTCACTAAGTGACAACGAAAGACAGCCGAGTGAGAGACAGACAGACAGACAGATTGTAGACCCTCCATTTTGGAACTCTCGCCTGGGGACCTCCTGACTGACCTGCATTACAGAGATGGCCCAGCCAAGCTTCAGAGATCCGATAAAGTTAAAAGACTTGATTCCTTGCTTTGGATTTTGGAGGCAAAATGTGTTTTTGTTTTGTAGAAGGGGTTGGAAGCTTTGGTATTTATTTGGTCCTTAAGGTTTGGCGCACTTTTTTAAGTGCACTATGAAGTGGTTACTGAATACAGACGATCCACCTCCCCAGAATGTGGGATGGGTTGCAGACCTTTGCATTCACCCCCTCTCTCACTGTTCCATTGATTCACCAACGGGGAGTTCAGAGTCCCTCCTGCAAACCACCAGGTTTCCGTTTTCTCTGCTGCAAATACAAGATTACAAAGGCTAGGAGCAGCAGTAGGCCATTCGGCCCATTGCACCTGTTCTGCCATTCTATAAGATCATAGTTGATCTGACTGTGGCCTCAACTCCTCCTACCTAACTGTCCCTCCTGAAAGATGGATGTTCTCAATGACACTGAATCTGGACGATCCACCCGTGGATGCCCTGCCCCCCCGACCCCCTTGTTGACCTCCCTTGTTGACCAAATATCTGCCCAATTGAGCGTTTGAAAATATTCAAGACCCAGCCACGACTGCTCGTTGGGGGAGAGAATTCCAAAGGCCATTGAGCCTCTTAGAGAGGGAGAAAGAGAGAGAGTCTTATAATGGGAGACCCATCATTTTAAACTGTGGCCCCCTAGCTCTAGACTGTCCCTCCACGAGGAAGCGGTCATGAGGTCAAACAATGTCTGCTGCCTTGTTCTGAAGGCTGGCAAGCAAGCACCTGGGTTGAGGTCACGGTGGCTGCGCGCCAGGACAGGCGTTACTAATTTTAGGACAAAGGAGCTGGACTGTGTTCTGCTTTGTGATGTCAGAATCAGTGGTTCCGAGCAGCAGAGAAGGTCTATTCTGTCACTCGAATGGAACCTCCGGCCCCCACAGCATAGTAACTGTTTGAACCTAAATAATCAGCTCGGCGTCAGAGATCAGTCGCAAGGAGCCGCAACCATGTGGGTCTGAGAGAGGAGGAAGAGGCCTGTGAGAGGCCTAGCGTCCAGGTCAGTTCCTTGTTTCTTCAGCTCTCCGTCGGAACCAGCGGAGATCCTTGACTGGAGAAAACAAAAGCTGATAGATACCTCCTGGGTAATGGTTTGAGGCGACTTCAAAATGCCTCACAAGACTCATCCGAGTCCTTTCAAAAGGTGGAAACTTTTCTTTTTAAACATGTTGGATATGTTGGTAAGATGTTGGATCTGGAGTGTGCTGCGGGAAAGGGCGATGGAAGCAGATTCAACAGTAATTTTCAAAAGGGAACTGGATGCATATTTGAAGGGGGAAAAAGTGACAGTGCTATGGAGAAAGAGCCAGGGAGTAATGGGATATCTTCACCGCTATCTCCTTGAGTGTCATCAGTGCAATAGCCAGTTGGGACGTGTGTTCCTGGATACACCAACTCGCTCTGTTTGAAAGAAGTCACCTCTCGTTCTTTAGCCAATCACCATGAACCTTTGTGCTTTGGTCACTGACCCTCTTGCCAATGGGAAGACTTTCTCCGTATTGACTTTATCGAAGTCACTCACGATTGAAGCAGCTCTACCCAATCTCCTCTTGATAATCTTGGCTCTAATGGGAGCAGACCAGCTTCTCCAGTCCTTCGGTATGTCCCTCGTTTCCCCGACCCCACCCGATGCTGGTGTAGAAAATTTCTTCTCCACCCTCTTTCGACAGAGCTTGGCACCTAAAGTTGGACAGAGCACTCCAGCCGAGTCTGTACATGAGGCTGATTGCCTTCTTTATCAGCCTTTTGATAACATTTTGTGCTTCACGATGCTGGGGCGATGAGGTGACCATAAAACCATAAGATGTAGGAGGAGGCCATTCGGCCCTTCGATCTTCTCCGCCATTCATTAAGATCATGGCTGATCATCCAACTCAGTGACCCATTCCCACTTTCCCCCCATATCCTTTGATTCCCAAGAACTCTGGGGGCGATTCTCCAAGCCGCGCACCGGGCCGGAGAATCGCCGCAACCGCACCACGACGCCGGTGCGCGATTCTCCGAGGTGTGGAGAATCGGCGCCATTTGCACCGGGGCATTTGCCACGGTGCCGGCCGCTGGAATCGGCAGGACCGCCGATTCTCCAGCCCGGATGGGCCTAGCAGCCACACCGACACGACAGAATCCCGTCGGCGCCGTTCATCCCTGGTCGCTGCCGGCAAGAACTCTGCGGGAATGGTGGGGGGGTGGCTGTGAGGGGGGGGGTGTGGCTCTGATGGGGTCTAGCCCACGATCGGGGCCCACCGATTGGCGGGCCGGCCTCTCCCCGCTTCGGGCCTATTTCCTGGCGCGGCTGGACCCTGAACACCGACCCCATGTTGGTCGGAGCCGGCGCGCTAAAGAAGTCCCCCCACGCATGCGCAGGTTGGCGTGGCCCAACTGCGCATGCACAGGTTGGCGCAGTGCCCAATTGGCGCCGCATAAGGAGACCGGAGCAGCCTGAACTGTTCCAGCACCGTGCTGGGGCGCCGTCGTGAAACGCGATGGTGTTCACGACGGCGCGAACACTTGGGCCCAATATTGGAGAATCGCCCCCTATATCTAACTTCTTCTTGAAAACACTTTGGCCTCAATTGCTTCCTGTGGTAGCAAATTCCACAGGCTCACCACTCCCTGGGTGAAAAAATCTTTCCTCATCTCAGTCCTAATTTTTACCCTGTATCCTTAGACCGTGACTCTTCTGCCATCGGGAACATCCTTCCTGCATCTATCCTGTCGAGTCCTGTTAGAATTCCCCATTCTTCTAAACTCCAGCAAATATAATCCTTCTTTTAAAATTTAGGGTACCCAATTATTTTTTTTTCAATTAAGGGGCAATTTAGCGCGGCCACTCCGCCTACCCTGCACATCTTTGGGTTGTGGGGGTGAAACCCACGCAGACACGGGGAGAATGTGCAAACTCCACACGGACAGTGACCCAGAGCCGGGATTCGAACCGGGGTCCTCAGCGCCGCAGTCCCAGTGCTGTCCACTGCGCCACATGCCGACCCTGCAAATATAATCCTAACCGACTCAATCTCTCCTCACATTTTAGTCGTGCTATCCCAGGAATCAGTCTGCTAAACCGTCATGATGACTGATCGGATAGGAGGAAATTCCTCCTCACCTCTGTCTTAAATGGACGATCCCCTACTCTGAGATTGTGCGCTCTGGCCCGAGACTCTCCCACAAGAGGAAACAACCTCTCAGCATCTATCCTGACAGGCCCCCTGAGAATCCGATATGTCTCCATAAGGTCGCCTCTTATCCTTCTAAACTCCACTACTTGAAACATGCACTATTGCCAATCGCATGCACGTTAAAGTACTTTAGCTCTAAAATAACCTGACAGTGTTTAGTGATCATGGAGATTTATCTTGGAGCTCACGTCCATTGTACCAGAGTGTGTTTAAATGACGCTCACAGTATAAACACATCCTGATTTACTCCAAATTTACCTTGGATTTTTGGCCTCTATTTATTCCCCTGATTTTAAGTCTGGAAATAAAAGCATAAAAAACGCAGCAGGTCCGGCAGCACCTATGTGGGGAGACACAGAGATAATGTTTTGAGTCCGTGTGACCTCTTCAGAGGTGACCAGTCCTGTCAGACTCGTTGGGTGGAATTCTCCCATGCTCTCGCCGGCAGACTCAATGGCGGGGGAATTCGGCGGGACTTCAAACATTGTTTCCCTCGGGATTTTCCGCTGGTGCCCGTCAGAGCGGATCAGGAAACCCGCTCGATGTTGGCGTGAAACTGATTTGCATCCCGTTAATGGGATCCAGATGAAGGCCCAACTGGAATCTTCCGGCCACTCCTCATTCTCCGTGATGCCAGCCGAAAAACACGCCGACGCGAAACATCTGGAACAACGTGGTGTGCAGAAGCCGGGACTCGACCGAACAATGCCTGGGGCGACCTCCGAAGTTTGGGGTGAAGGCCAGCAGCAACCCTGGACCACCACAGGAGTGGGTGGCGGGGAACGGTGGGGGTCATCCACAGATAGACCTTCCAGATTCAGTGTCATAGAGGACATCCATCTTCCAGCCTCAATGTTCCTGGAGATCCACCATCTTTTTCAGGAGGTCCATCTTCTTTCTTCAAGAGTGGGTCAGTGGTATTGGGCGCCTTTTCAATGTGGCACCTCGGTACGATGGCAGGACCCGCCCTGCCACGGAATACGGCGCTAAACCCCAGGTGCATCATTGATTAGGTCGGGGTCAGAAGGTATGGCATGGTTTCCAGCCAACCTCCACTACACAAAACACTCCACATTTCCCGCCCCCGCCATGGGACTTGGTCCCGGATGGGAGAATTCCACCCCTTAACTCTGTTCCTCTCTCCATAGACACTGCCAAACAGGTTTTTCCAGCACTTTGTGTTATTATTGCTGACTGACCTACTTTGGCTCTCAATTGAAACAATGCGTTGGCTGTCAAATTCTCATCCCAGTTTTCAAATCCTTCCAAAGCCTCGGTCCTCCCTGTCTATTAATCTCCCCCAGCCCCACCACCCCATAAGATACCTGCGCTCTGCCCCCTGCGTTTACATAATCTCAGAATTGTTAGGGCGCAGAAGGAGGCCGTTTGATCCATTGTATCCACCACGTTCCGCCATTAGCTGCGCTTTCAGCTTCCTGGGCCGAACACCGCTTTGCCTCTCTACCTTGTTTTCCTCCCAAAGTGCACCACAAAATGTATCTATTTGACATCTGTCAATCTGTGAATTGGTGTCAGTTTTTGGTTTGTAAGCCTCCTGCGAGACACCGTTGGAATGCTTTATCACAATAAACGTGCGACGTGAATACAAGTTGTTGCCATTGGCCCTACTTATGCATAACCTGGTTTAACAATTTGATGGATAGAGTATAATAACTGCAGTGTGTCACACTACATCATAATCAAGGTAAACAGCACCAGCTCCTTGTCTTGTTCCATCTGCTGCTTGAATCTCCTTTCTTGTTTCCAGATAGGCATCTCCTTGGGAACATTTTTACTTGGGTGGGTATGCGTGTTTTTTTGTTGTTGTTGCATTGTTCCATCAGTTTCATTCGAATTGAGAAACCCTCACTTTTCAAGTTAGCTCTGTCTTTTTATCTTGCATGCTGCACCGATGCAGTTCCACTGCGGCAAGAGGGGATTTGTAGTTGAACCAGGATCCGGCTGTTTCTCCTTTACCTGCGGTTTTGTTAAGTGGCAGGATTTGGGTGTTCTGGGATGAGCCGCAGGTTTTGCCTCTGTGTTCTTGCCCCTGAGTTGACATCAGGTGTACCCATTAGACTAGGATCGGTAACCCTCCAGGATTGGCGTGGAGTCTCCACGAATTGAAAGCCAATCTCCAGGAAGCTGGTGTGTGTGCAACCCTGGAGAATGGGGCGGCACGGTGGTGCAGTGAGGTAGCACTGCTGCCTCACGGCGCTGAGGACCCGGGTTCGATCCCGGCCCCGGGTCACTGTCCGTGTGGAGTTTACACATTTGCCCCGTGTCTGTGGTGCTATGCATCACTGTAAATACACAAGGGGTTAATGTGTTAATGTAGATGCACGACACCTAGCTAGACACTAGAGGGAGCACCAGAGACATCATGACACACAGACATTCAACCAATAGGTCAGTAAGATAGGACATGACCAATGGGCAGTCAAGACACACACACAGGTGACACTACCACAAGGGGGCATTACACCAACCCATATAAAAGGACAGGGCACACATGATCTTCCTCTTTCCAGTGGAGATACTTAGTGTGTACACAGGGTTGATTGAAACACATCACACCCACCACATGGTTTGTAGCAGACCGGTTAGTTAGTCTGAGTAGCTATAGCAGGATTAACAGGAGAGTCGAATCCAAGTAGGAGAATCGTTAATACTTTAATAAATATGTTAAAGCTATCTCCAAGTCTGAACCTTCCTTTGTCAGAGTGTACATCAAGGAAGCAGCTTATGCTAGGTCAAGAACATAACAAAACAGTGTCTGCATGGGTTTCACCCCCACAACCCAGAGATGTGCAGGGCAGGTGAATTGGCAACACGAAATGGCCCCTTAATTGGAAAAAAATAATTGGGAACTCTAATTTAGAAAAACATGTAAAAGTATAACCCTGGAGAAAAACAAAATCATTAGGACATGAAAAAATATTTTTTTTTCTCTCTCACTCCCTTTCTTTGAATATTTCTCTTTACCACATGTATGGTGGGGTGGGGAGAGAGTGACAGCTGTTTGACAGACAGTCAAGCATCATTCTATTGGGTAAGGAATATTTCAGCTTTCCAATTGGTTCAGGACGGATGTGTTGGCCGACGAATGGCTGGAGCGTCGGGGGAGGGGGAGGGGGAGGGGATCTGATGAAACCTCCAGGAGTACATTCAATCGCCGTTGGCAACCCTGCTGCGGAATGGTATTCCGAGTGAAATAGACTAACGAGTCAAACATCCCATTTGCGCAGGAGGAGTTGGGATTGGAGGCTCCCGGTGCCCTGATTCCCAGAGGGAATTGTATATCCGTCCAGAGGGAGCAGGTGGGCTGAGGGGTAGACGTAGGCCTCACCTGAGGAGCCGAGGCCTTCACCATCAAACTCAAACTCGAGGCCTTTTTTGGGGGTGAATTTTCAGTCCCAGGACTAAAACATTCCTTCAAACTCCTGTCACATTTTGTTTGATGACGCTCCAATGACGAACCTTGAGGCATTTCGCCGCATTGCAGGCGCCAGATAACGGCACGTTTTTGTTGTTCTGCAGGTTAAGGGGATGAGCAATAGGAACAGGAGTTGGCCATTCTACCCCTCGAGCTTATTCTGCCATTCAATAGGATCATGATTGACCTACATAAAGCGCACTTAAACCCCCCTCTCCATCATTTGGCTCTCCGAGCTGCTGTTGCAGCCCATGACAATGGCTGCTCCTTACTCCTTGAACTGCTCTTAACTTTCCACCCATGCAACGCGTTCGCCCAGAATGTGGAAACACTGAGGGGAGGGGTGGGTAGGGGGAGATGCTGAAAAATTCCTCAGCAGCCTTTCCGCAGCATTCCGACCTGTCCCCAAACCTGTCGCAATTCTGTGGGGGAAGAAGTGGTCGTCGGACAGGAATGGGTCCTTGGTGCCGTGGGGCAGTAGTGTTCACCACTGTGCCACCGCGCTGCCCCCATCTCACCTCTCCTTCTTGCCGTAAGATAAACTAAGCTCCCCCCCCCCACCCCTTCTGCTGACGATTAATTTTCCGCGAAGAAGTTGACGAACAGTTGCCACCTCCGGGTGAACCCCAACAGTGACCCTCTCAAGGCAAACTTGATTTTCTCCAAACAGAGAAAGCTAGCCATGTCCGATAGCCAGGTCTCCGACTTCGGGGGCTTTGAGTCCCTCCAAGCTAACAGTATCCATCTCCGGGCTACCAGGGAAGGAAAGGCCAGAATGTCTGCCTCTTTCTCCTCCTGGATTCCCAGGTCTTCCGACACCCCGAAAATCGCCACCTCTGGACTCAGTGCCACCCTTGTTTTTAACACCGTGGGCGTGGCATCTGCAAACCCCTGCCAAAATCCCCAAAGTTTCGGGCATGTCCAGAACATGCGGACATGGTTCGCTAGTCCTCCCGCACATTTTGCACACCTGTCTTCCACCCCAAAGAATCTGCTCATCTGGGCCACTGTCATGTGGGCCCGATAAATGACCTTGAATTGTATCAGGCTGAGCCTGGCACATGTCTCTACTCAACGGGTCCATCCATAGACCATCCTCTATCTCTCCTCCCAGCTCCTCCTCCCACTTGCGCTTCAGCTCCTCGGTCTGCGTCTCCTCTGACCCCATAAGTTCCTTGTAAATGTCCGATACACTCCCTTCTCCTACCCACCCTCTGGAAACTACCCTGTCCTGAATCCCCCTTAGCGGTAGGAGCGGGAAGGTTGACACCTGTTTACGTAGGAAGTCCCGCACCTGCAGATACCTGAATTTGTTTCCCTTGGCCAACCCAAACTTCTCCTCCAGCGCCCTCATACTCGGAAAGCTCACCTCTATAAACATATCCCCCATCCTCTCAATCCCTGCTCTCCACCATATCCGGAACCCCCCGTCCATACTTCCCGGGGCAAACCGGTGATTATTACAGATTGGGGACCAGACCAATGCTTCCTCTGCTCCCACATGTCACCTCCATTGGCCCCAGACTCTCAGGGCCGCCAGCACCACGGGGCTGGTGGAGTACCGTGCCAGCGGGAACGGCAGAGGCACAGTTACCAACGCCCCCAGACTGTTGCCCTTGCATGAAGCTGCCTCCATACGCTCCCATGCCGACCCCTCCCCCACCACCCACTTCCTGATCATGGCTATATTCGCTGCCCAGGAATACTTACTAATATTTGGCAGCGCCAGCCCGCCCTCTCCCGACTCCGCTCAAGCATTACCTTCCTTACCCGCGGGGTCTTGCCCGCCCAAATGAAGCCAGTGTTCGCTTTGTTGACCCGGAATAAAGATGGGGAGACACTGAAATACAAACAGGAATCTCGGGAGGACCGTCATCTTCACCTTCTGCACCCTCCCAGCCAGAGACAATGGAAGCACGTCCCATCTCCGAAAATCGTCCTTCATTTGGTATCAGGTGAAGGTTTTAAGCACATCCCCCTCAGTGCGGTTGTTCCGTGTATCAGATGCCCATCCCCGCAGAAGGGTTGAAAAGAAATGATCAAGCAAAAGACGCAATCAATAATTCCACCTCCATTTTATTGTTCTATACCTTGCTCCAGATTGTCACTCTTTCCCCACCATGAGTCTCTGAGCCCGCATTGACACCCATCTCTGCATGTGAGGAAAAATCGCCCCCAAAGTTAGAATGGTGACTAAAACCTGTCCTCTTGTTGTCTTTGCGCAGGCACATGAAGATCCACGAGAAGGAGCCCACCAGTTCGATGGGCTCAAGCCCCCCCTCCCCCACCAAACGCCGTAGGCTCTCGGTCAAAAGAAAACTGAGCCAAGAAGAAGGGGAGACCAAGGAGGAAGAATTGCTCAGCAAAAAGGTACTTTGGGTGCAGTTTATGTTCCATTGGAAAATGCCCACTTTTCTTGTCCTCGTCTGGCCAATGATGAGAAGGCATCAGGTTGGCCGGAATTTAGGCCCCCCCCCCCGGACCGGTCACCCATCATCCAACCTCCACCAAGTTAAACTCATCCAAAACTCTGTACTTCCCAGATCCTAACTGGCACCGAGTTCCGCTCGTCCCTCACCCCTGACCTCCGCTGACTGATGGTCTGCCAAAGCCTCAATTATGAAATTCTTATCTTTGTGTTTAAATCCGACTGTGGCCCTCGCTCCTCCCTATCTCTGTTTCTTCCTACAGCCCACGTGATATCTGGATCCCTTCAATTCTCACTCTTGTACATCAGCCAATGTCTCTTCCCATCGTTTGGTTGTTGTGCCTTCAGTGGCCTGGGCCCTGACCTCTGGAATTCCCTCCCGTGACCTCTCCACCGACCTTTTCTCTTCAACACCTCGTCACCCATCCTGACGTCCCCTCATCTCACTGATAATGCTGCCTGCAAGCACTGAGAGATGTTTTGCTGTGTTAAAGGTGCTTTATAAATGCAAGTTATTGTTGTAAAAGGAAAACCGATGGACAACTCCGATATGCCGGAGAGTTGTTTATATTTATTCGCTTGATAACGTATCCTTGGCTGCAGAAGGCCTCACTGGGATCGTGCTGTCAAATGGCGTCTGCTACTCATCTGCTTCGAAATCAAACATGGGAACCCCCACCATCACCGTCGCTGACCCCCTCCCCACAAATGGCCCAGTGAATAACTGAGCCACCTAGACACAAAGGGCAGAATTGGTCTGGACCCCAACTTTGCTTTTGCCTGATTGGCCAACAGTGGCCCGCGTGCAATTGAGGACGGTGGGCGGTCTCTCGGAGCTGGAGGTCCAATCCGAGGCCAGCCAGCCTGAAGGCAGCAGCAGGATGCCATGGAGGGTACGCGCGCGCGCGAGAGAGAGAGAGGTCACTTCAAAATGGAGGCGCCCTCTCTCTAACTCATTCACGTTTAAAATTTCAAAAAACGTCCTTGACTCACTGCCGTGGGAAGGAGCCGGGACCAGGAACCGGTGCACAGGCCGGCCGGCCGACTGTGCTATTTTACTTCCCGCCCCCTTCCATTCCTGGCTCCAGTGGAGCCTGAGCATCAGGCCCAAAGGTGTCTCAGAATTGATCCCCATTTTCTGAATTACCTGACCCCCGTCGGGCAGCATTGAATGTCAGTTTGGCAGCTTTCTATTTTTTTTAAATTTAGAATATCCAATTCTTTTTTTTCCAATTAAGGGGCAATTTAGCCTGGCCAATTCACCGACCCTGCACATCTTTGGGTTGTGGGGGTGAGACCCACGCAGGCACAGGGAGAATGTGCAAACTCCGCAACCCGGGTCCTCAGCGCCACTGTGCCGCCCCAGCTTGGCAGCTTTCTAACCAGCCTTGCTGGGAAGTATGCAGACATTTCCTTCGGAGTGCTCCAGTCTAGCCCTGTATTAAAACGCAGAGCAGTTGTTGGGGGATTCTCATAACAGGAAATCTCTGGCTAATTTCAGCTTGGTACAGGCAGGGGTAATGGCTGACAGGTTTGGTGCACTGAGATAAAGCACCAGTGATGTACGAAATGTAGAAGCTGCGTGTGCAATTTGTATGGTAACCAATAAAAGAGTTTGTGATCAAGATACACAGAGCGGATGATGTGCAGGTGCGTTGCTACATATCAGGCCTTATTTAGTCTTCCCCATCACAGAAATGGCTAAAAGGTCATTGGGATCTTGGGCTGTATAAATAGTACAAAAAGCAAGGAGGTTATGGGTTAACCTTTTATAAAACTCTAGTCCAGCCTCAGCTGGAGTCCCCAGTCCAATCCTAGGCACCGCACTTTAAGAAGGATTTGAAGGCGTCAGAGAGGGTGCGGGAAAGACTTCCGAGAATTGCTCCAGGGATGAGGAACTGAAGTTGAGTGGATAGATCGGAGAAGCACGATTGATCTCCTCGGAGAAAATAAAAATAGTCTTTATTATTGTCGCAAGTAGGCTTCAAATGAGGTTACTGTGAAAAGCCCCTAGTCACCACATTCCGGCGCCTGTTCGGGGAGGCTGGTACGGGAATTGAACCGTGCTGCTGGCCTGCCTAGGTCTGCTTTAAAAGCCAGTGATTTAGCCCTGAGCTAAACCAGCCATGCGCGGCCTAAGAGTTTGGGGCAGGGTTAGTCATGGTTTTCAACAGAGCATTGGATAATTACCTGAAGAAAATATATTTACATGCTCAAGGAGAAAGTGCAGGGTAATGAGGCTAGCTGAGTTGCTCTTGCAAAGATCCACGGCAGGCTGACGAACCTCTTTTACATAGAACATACAGTGCAGAAGGAGGCCATTCGGCCCATTGAGTCTGCACCGACCCACTTAAGCCCTCACTTCCACCCTATCCCAATAACCCCTCCTAAACGTTTTTGGGTACTAAGGGCAATTTAGGATGACCAAACCACCTAACATGCACGTCTTTGGACTGTGGGAGGAAACCGGAGCACCCGGAGGAAACCCACTCAGACATGGGGAGAACGTGCAGACTCCGCACAGTGACCCAGCGGTGAATCGAACCTAGGACTGTTGTGTTGTGGGCTCATGGAATTGCTGGAGTAAACTGAAGAGAGAGCATTTGGTCAGGTAAAATTTTGCAAGATTACACTTGCAAGCAAATCAGAGCAAGGATATATTTTGAATGTCACATTTGCATCTCCTGCAGGATACATAGAGGGCACTGTCACAGGAGTGGTTGAGTGAGCAGAGGGAGGACAGACTATTATAATATTGATGAAAAGAGGGACGTGCTGATGAAACTTTTCATCTTGCCTCATCGGGAAAAATGCAAGAATATCAAGTTTCAAACGATCACAAGCATTTATACTACAGGACAGAAGGATGCTGATTGGTTGGCAAGTCAAGACTGATTGGCCCAGGCATTGCCACGGTGAACAATAGACTCCCCCAAGTTCCTGCGTAGTTCAAAAAAGGCACAAGGCTTGACCATATTCCTTTTGTTTGCAAAGAACAGGTCCTGTGTATGTATGTTCCTTCTAGTGAGTGTAAATGAGCCACATTAAGTCCTAGTCTGATTATCTTAAAATTGTTATTAACACACTCAGGATTGTTCAGCAAGTGCTGCCCATTCGCAGAATCGTTTCTAACATTTTGTTTTGAGTTTTGCGAGCTGTGGGCTGGTTGAGTACGGCTCACCAGACTAATGAGGAAAGGTCGGAGAGGTTAGACTCGAGTCTAGGAAAGTCAGAGGCAACTTGATCAAAACCTTCAAGACCTTGAGGGGTAATGACAGGGTGGACCTGGAGAGGATGTTTCCTCTTGTGGGAGAATCTAGAACTAGGGGTCACTGTTTAAAAATAAGGCGTCATTCATTTAAGACAGAGGTGAGGAAAATTGTTTCCTCCGAGGGGGGTGAGTCCCTGGAACTCTCTCCCTCAAAGGGCAGTGGAAGCAGAATCTTTGAATATTTAAAAAAAAAAAATTTAGAGTACCCAATTCATTTTTTCCAATTAAGGGGCAATTTAGCGTGGCCAATCCACCTACCCTGCACATCTTTGGGTTGTGGGGACGAGACCCACGCAGACACTGGGAGAATGTGCAAACTCCACACACAGTGACCCAGAGCCGGGATCGAACCTGGGACCTCGGCGCCGTGAGGCTGCAGGGCTAACCCACTGCGCCACCGTGCTGCCCGATCTTAGAATATTTTTAACGCAGAGCTGGATCGATTCTTGATAAACAAGTGGGGTGAAAGGTTATTGGGGCCGGTAGGGTATGTAGGGTTGAGGTTACAGACAGATCAGCCACGATCTTATTGAACGGTGGAGCAGGCTCAAGGGGCCGAGTGGCCTACTCCTGTTCCGAATTTGTATGTTTGTTTGTGTGCACTCTGCCTATTGAATAAAATAAAACGGATTTCTTTAATCGGTCTCCTCTGAGCATTGCTGAGCAGGTCGCTGCCAATCTGAAGCATTCCCTTCCAGTTTCGATAGGGCAAATGACACTTTGCTCCTTTTCTGGGCGAATTGATTGAGATGTGCTGGACACTGCGCAAGTTCTGAGGGTCACTGTGCAATGAATCAAATATTGTTAAATAATAAAACATTGAGAGCACCAATTAACCCCCCCCCACGATCTTGCCAGCCTCACTATGGCTCGTACCTGCCCCGATAAATTCAGTTGCCCAGATCGGGAGGCCTATATGGTCAGGATATAGTCACTGTTGTAGGAAATGCAGCAGCCAATTTGCGCATAGCAAGCTCCCACACACAGCAATGCGATAACTCATGCAGATAATCTGATTTCTGCGATGTTGATTGAGCGATAACGGTTGGTCAGGGCGCTAGGGAATAGCTCCCCTGCTTTCCCTCAAAGGAATGGCCATGGGATCTTCGACACCCGCCTAAGCAGCCGGCTTTAATGTCTCGCCCAAAAGGTGGGAGGGGGATAGTCGAAGGTTGTTTTTGTGACTGGAAGCCTTTGTCCAGTGGCATTCCGCCAGGATCAGTGCTGGGTCCCTTACCGCTTGCAGTGTACAATAATGATCTGGATGTGAATGTAGGAAGTATGATTAGTGAGTTCGCCGGCGTTGCATAAATTGGTGGTGTGGTAAAGAGTGAGGAGCAAGGCCTTCGATTACAGGACGATACAGACGGGCTGGTTAAGTGGGCAGAAGAGTGGCAAATGGAATTCAACCATGAAAAGTGTGAGGTAACGCATTCTGGGAGCGCTCACGAGGTGAGGGAATACGCAATGAATGGTCGGACCCTTGGAAGTACAGAGGATCAAAGAGATCTTGGTGTGCAGGTTCACTGATCTCTGAAGACAGCAGGACAGGTTAGATAAGGTGGCTAAGAAGGCCTATGGGATTCTTGCCTTTATTAAGCGAAGCACAGACTTTCAGAGGAGGGAGATTATGATGGAGCTGCTTAAAACGCTGGTGAGGCCCCAACTGCAGTACTGTGTACGGTTCTGGTCGCCACACTATCGGAAGGATGTGATTGCACTGGAGAGGATGCAGCGGAGATTCACCAGGCTATTGCCTGGGCTGGAGTGTTATCCAGAGGGACTGGGCAGGCAGAGGTTGTTTTCCCTGGAGCAGAGAAGGCTGGGGGTGGGGGGGAGGGGGGAGGGGGGGGGGGGGGGACTTGATTGAGGTGTATAAAATTATGAGGGACAGATAGGGTGGAGAGGAAGGTACTTTTCCCCTTAGTGGAGGGGGGTCAGTAACCTAATTTAGGAATGGGCAGGAAGTTTAGAGGAGATGTGGGAGTCACCAGGAGATAGGGAAGTGCTTGTTTATGGGTATCTTAGGGCAGCACGGTGGCCTAGTGGTTAGCACAACCGCCTCACGGCGCTGAGGTCCCAGGTTCGATCCCGGCTCTGGGTCACTGTCCGTGTGGAGTTTGCATATTCTTCCCGTGTCTGCGTGGGTTTCGCCCCCACAACCCAAAAATGTGCAGAGTAGGTGGATTGGCCACGCTAAATTGCCCCTTAATTGGAAAAAATAATTGGGTAATCTAAATTTAAAAAAAAAAAAGTTTATGGGTATCTTTCTCGGGCGGTTGGGGGGGGGGGGGAATTCCCCATGACCTGGAGAGGGAATGGGAGTAGATTGCCCCCCCCCCTCCCCCCACAGATCAGCAACAGCTAGAAGCAGAGAGAGGGGCAGAAGGGCCCTCAGCAGGAGGCCCTCTCCTCTTGGGTTCCTCAAAGAGCACCACACCTCCATTCCCAAGGACCAAGAGGACCTGAGGATCGAGCTGTGCTTTACCTTGGAGACCGCCACCGGATCTGTGACAGGACTTTATTGCCTGTGCCAGCAAAGGCCATAGCAGCATTTAATCGATCACACATCCCACCTCACAGTCCTCTGCCCTCTAAGCATGGGCCCTGAGGCTCTGTTACCGTGAGCCCCTCTCCCTGTGTCCGTGAGCCATGTTGACATGCGCCATTGCATGTCAGACAGTGCACGCCACATTCCCTTCCCCTCGTCAGAGTGAGTTAAAAGGGAATCTTGTTTTGCAGGAGGAAATGCAACCAGACGATCATTGGAAGGGTGTTTGAGATGGAAAGTGCTGGAAAGTATTGTTGCCTGGAGTTAATTCTGCCACTATCACGGGATAACTATCACTGCCAAGCAGTGTGCCTGAGAAATTTACTGAAGGTAGAAACTCAGAAAACAGGCCCTCCATTTCCTTTCTCCGTCATTTCCTGTGAGGTGAAGCTTTGCTTCCAGCTTGAGCATTGCCCCCCCCCCCCCCCCCCCCCCCCCCCCCCCCAGGTAGCCTGATTGTCTGTATGTGTGTGTTTGTGTGCGCGTACGTGTCTGTGTGTGAGAGAGAGGGATAGAGTGAGCGTGTGTCAGTCTGTGCGTGTGAGAGAGTGGGATAGAGTGAGCTTGTATCTGTGTGTGTGAGAGAGGGACAGACAGAGAAGGAGGGCGGCACGGTAGAGCAGTGGTTAGCACTGTCTGTTCACAGCTCCAGGGTCCCAGGTTCGATTCCCGGCCTGGGTCACTGTCTGTGTGGCGTCTGTGCGTTCTCCCCGTGTATTTGTGGGTTTCCTCCGGGTGCTCCGGTTTCCTCCCACAGCCCAAAAAGATGTGCAGCTTAGTAGATTGGCCATGCTAAATGGCCCCTTAGTGTCCAAAAAGGTTAGGTGGGGTTAGGGGATACGGTGAAGCTGTGGGCTTAAGGAGGATGCTCTTTCCAAGGGCTGGTACAGACTTGATGGGCCGAATTGCCTCCGTCTGCACTGTAAATGTTATGACTCTGTGATAGAGTGAGCTTGTGTCTGTGAGAGAGGATAGAGTGAGCGTGTGTCTGTGTGAGAGAGAGAGAGGGATAGAGTGAAAATGTGTCTGTGCGAGAGAGAGGGATAGAGTGAGCGTGTGTCTGTGTGAGAGAGAGGGGGATAGAGTGAGCGTGTGTCTGTGCGAGAGAGAGGGATAGAGTGAGCGTATGTCTGCGAGAGAGAGGGATAGAGTGAGCGTGTGTCTGTGTGAGAGAGAGAGGGATAGAGTGAGCGTGTGTCTGTGTGAGAGAGGGATTGAGTGAGTGTCTGTCTGTGTGTACTTGACAAGTGTAGCTGTGTTTATTCCTGGTCCTGAGCTGTCACGACAGTGACTTTGCTCGGGTTCTACCAAGTGCAGTGCATGTCGACCACATCCAGGTCAGAGCGGGCAGCACTACTGAAGCCTGTGGTGTTTTTTTTTAAGTAACTTGGTCATTTGTCTTCCGCTGATGTCAGCTGGAGCATTGCTGAGAGGATTGAGTTCATGTTGGAATTTGAACTCTGAACCTCTCGAGTTACTCGTCCACTGTCATCACCACTGGATGAGGTAGTGTTGTCTCAGCCTCCAGAAATCTGTTTCCATGGCGATGGGTTGCAGGGCACTCGATTCAGTGATAGCCCCTCCTGGATCTCAGACACAGGAGAGCGGATTGAAGAAGGCCTGCTGTAGAGATGTGAGCCAGTAATCTGGGCTGTTTATACTGACTGTGTGCTGTGTTGGCTAAGACATCTCTCAGGTGAGATATTCAACTGGGGTCTGGCCTGCCCCCTCAGGTGGACGTGTGAGGTTGAACAACCGTATTGACATAATAGATCGGAGTTCTCCGAGAAGTGTTGCCAACTGTGATTGAATATATTCCTGGAGGTTCCATCGCACAACGTAACGCCTTCCTAGAACAATCGGAAAGCAAAAAGAGTCATTACCCAATTGGGTGATGAATCTTGATTGTCAGCGTTCCCCCTCCCTCCCATTTTCAAAATTGCTTTATACGGTAAAAACAAATGATTACAGAAAATGACCAAAAAACATTTTCTGAATGTCCAGATGTTTTTTTTTCTCTCCAGCTTTGCACACAGCAGTGACCAGGAGATTGATCTTCAGTCTGGAGACTCCAGCTCAATCTCGGCGGGTTGGCCGACCTATCTCCAGGTGACCTGCCCAATATCTATTCCTGAAGCAACGTTAGTCACGCGAGAACGTTTGAGATAGGAGCAGGCGTAGGCCATTCAGCCCTTCGGGCCTACTCCGCCATTGAGTTTCTACCTCAACTCCGCTCTTCCTGCTTCATTCCCATAACCCCTTCATTGCCCGAAGGCCGAGCGACCTCACTCTTGAACACGCTCGCTGACTATGTGCCCCCTCCCTCTCTGGGGCCAAGAATTCCCAAAATTCCTCAACCCTCCCGAGTGAAAACATTTCTCCTCCGGTTTAAATGGTCTACGCCCTTATTCTGAGATTGTTCCCCAGCCAGCGCAAGCATTTTCTCAGTATCTAGTCAAGCCCTTTAAGAATTTGATATGTTTCAATTAGATCGTGTCTCTTTCTTCTCAATTCTAGGGAATATCGGACTAATCTACTCAATCTCGCCTCACAGGACAGTTCCCTTGTGCAAGGAATCAGTCCCGTGAACCTTCGCTGTACACCTCTAAGGAGTTACTCGTTTGTCCATTTATCTCATTGCTGTGTGTGGGAGCTTGCTGCGTGCAAATTGATGGCTGTGCACCACTACTCAACCCTATGGCCCCTATCCCACACTGTGCCTCTTTATCCAACCCAATGCCCTTGTACGTCTTATGTCCATCCCTGTGGTTCTTCTTCGCCTCTCTGCCAACTTAGTGCCCCTCTGCCCACCCCCCATTGCTGCCCTAGCCAGTGCCAATTTCGTGCCCTGATACTCCGTGGAAAATCCCGCCCAATGGGTTTTGACAGTTCTTTGACAGTTTCAATACATTTATGCACTTTTTACGCACAATAATGTTGGCTTTTAACAATCGCGAAAGATGCCTTACCCCAATGTATGTTAGGACCATAACCAAAAGGATACTGTACCTCTCCAAAAGTGGACCTTGGCTATCCAAATGTGTGTACCATGTTCTTACCTGGTCTGACCTGCACACTCTGGGTTCCACACAGCTGGCTATTTAAATGGCCAGTTGCCTTCATAAACCACGCATGCAGCAAACATTTTTTGAAATAAATTTAAGAGTGTCCAATTCATTTTTTTCCAATGAAGGGGCAATTTAGCGTGGCCAATCCACCTACCTTGCAACCAAAGATGCGTTGTGGGGGCGAAACCCATACAAACACAGGGAGAATGTGCAAACTCCACACGGACAGTGACCCAGAGCCGGGATCGAACCTGGGACCTCAGCGCCGTGAGGCAGCAATGCTAACCACTGCGCCACCGTGCTGCCCACGCATGCAGCAAACATAGCTAAATTCCACTCATGCACCTCGCAAAAATAGGAAATGGCCTTTGGGGGCAGGACTTTGGGATTTTCGTTCATTTTTGCCTAGATGTGGAGCCTCGCC
Organism: Scyliorhinus canicula; assembly: GCF_902713615.1. NCBI lineage: Eukaryota > Metazoa > Chordata > Chondrichthyes > Carcharhiniformes > Scyliorhinidae > Scyliorhinus > Scyliorhinus canicula. Next base: position 14,459,179 of record NC_052150.1, on the reverse strand, counting down.
GTTTGTGGCAAAATCTGGGCCTCTTCGCCCCTCCCCCCATATCCCGCTTTCCCCTTCCACCCCCACTCCTTACCACTCCCTCCTCCTCCTCTACCCTGTGCTCTCCCCCTCCTCGTCAATGCCCCCTCCTCCATTCACTCCCCCCTCTCCAAACCCCCCCCCCCCCCCCACTCCCCACATCACTACCCCAACCCCGTTCCCCTGACCCTGCTCTCCCTGACCCCTTCTCTTCCCCCAACTCTCTTTTCTCCCCCACTCCCCCCGGCCCACACTCTCCACCCCCCTCTCCTGACTCCACCATACCAAATGGTGCTGTGTATTTTCCTCACCATTTTCAAAGTTTAGCCACAGGAGACGAATAACCAACTAAGAGGCAAAGCCTGGGATTTGAAGCTATAAAGAGTTGAGCAGAAGAACATCCCCTCCCCTCGCCTACCCCTCCCTCCCCCCACCCCAACACCACCACTACCATGTTATGAGACCAGTTGAGTTCAGGGTGGTAATGCAGTAGTTAACGAGCCTATTAATTGCCTGCCGTAAGACAAAGCCGTCAACTTTACTGTAACATTGAAAGAATAAGGAGAAATCTGGTGTCTCTCTGGTCTTGAGATGCAGAGAAGCTGTCACTTTATTGATGTTGAATAATATTGTATTACATCGTGCAACAAAGGAGGATACTGTCTCCTGGAAGTGGCAGCTGGGAAGTGGGACGGTTATTTATTCTCCGACCCGAATCTCCACCTGTCTCCCAATGAAGCCTTGAATTACAGTAATCTCTAGAAAATACACAACAGGCATATTACAGTCGAGCGCTTGCAGGGAAAAGCCTCCATCCTTCAAAGGGGAAGCCAGCAAACTCTCGGATGGCCAAAGGCCTGAATCGCTGTGCAGCCTCCAATCCGGAATCCTTGCAAAGGACTGATGAGGTGCTTTTTTCCCCCCTTTTGTCGAGCTTCGCCCCGAGCAGCTCCGTGACCCAGGGCTCTGCAATCTCTGGGCTGTCCCCAGGGACGCACAACAAGGCAAACCATCAGCTGCTTCTGGAGGATCAGCAGCTCGGTGAATGAATCCCTTTGGTCCGACCGAATCCTGTTGATCTTCCGGTGCGAGGAGCTTGTCCTAGACAGTGTTGCATACTGGCACATTCCAAAGCCCAGGTCTATGCGCTGAGGGACCTGCTAAGTCTTGGGTCAGCCGTGGAAGACACGCAATGGGGGAAGGCCGCTGTCTAAGGTCTTTCAGCCATAGTGCACAGAGGGGGTGGGAATTGTATAGAACCCCCCCACCCCCCCGGGTTGTCTGACTTACATTGAATACTGTACACCACGGTGAATGTTACATGTATCAACATTGTATTGAAGCATCTCCGAGTGCAGAATGATCGATGCAGACAAGTTAAATACCATTGCTCGTTTTGTAATGACCATTATGAAATGTCTGTGATGACCTTACGATTGTATTGAAGCAGCTCCGAGAGTGAAATACGGTCACTGTAGAAAACCTAAATGTTATTGCACTTTTGGTGGTGGCTATTTTGAAATGTCTGTAATGGTTATTTCAGATATTTTATGAATAAAGTATATTTATTTAAAAAAAGTCACCGTGGCAGCGATATACTCGGGCACTATCCAAGCTGCCTCTGTGACGGGCAGTTCGTCGGCCTTGACGTGCGTCTCCGCCTTGATTCGGGACATCGGAATTGAGGAGAAACCTTTTGGCCCAGAGGGTGGGCGGGAGTCTGGGAACTCACTGGCCTCAGAACTATGGGGCGAGTGCTGGAAATTGAGCTCCGTGTAATCAGATCTTTGCTGCCCAGCATGGACACAATGAGCCCAAGGACCTCCTCCTCTGCCATGATCGCCTGCCAATCTATATTCAGCCATCGCTGAGGCCGCGTTTCCGCGGCTGTGAAATCAAAAAGGAGAGCACGATGTAGAATGGATCAGCGGCTGAGGAAAGTGCCTTCAAATGTCATCGGGCAGGCATGAAGCCGCTTAGCATTGCTGCCGACGGCACTGAGGACCTGGGTTCGAATCCCGGCCCTGGGTCACTGTCCGTGTGGAGTTTGCACATTCTCCCCGTGTCTGCGTGGGTTTCGCCCCCACAACCCAAAGATGTGCAGGTTAGGGGGATTGGCCACGCTAAATTGCCCCTTAATTGGAAAAAAAATAATTGGGTACGCTAAATTTATAAAACAAAAAGGCATGAAGCCACTTTTCTCTTCCAGATGCTGACTGACCCGTCGCATTTGGTAGTTTTGTTTTCCAATTTAATCTATTTTCAGATGATCATATCCAGCACTGGCGACAGATTGGTAAATGCTGTAATCAGAGAAAGACTTCCATTTGTCTAGTGCCCCTCCAGACATCTCTCAGCTTCCGGCAGGTACTTTGTTGAAGTGTGGTCACCGTTGTACTGTAGGAAACCCAGCAGCCATTTTGTGCACAGCAAGCTCCCACACACACACACACACACACACACACACAGCAATATGCTAATTGCCCAGATAGTCTGTTTTTTTTGTGTGTTGTCGACTGAGGGATAAATACTTGGGTAACTGTCGTGCTCTGCTTCGGACTAGCGCCATGGGATCCTTTACATCCACCCGCGAAGACGGTGGGGGGGGGGGGGGCGTCGGTTTAATGTCTTAAACAAAAGACTACGACAGTGCAGTCCCCCTCTGTACTGCACTGCGGGGCGATGGGGTCCGCCTAGATTTTTGAGCTTAAGAGAGTGGGACTCGAATCCGAAACCTTCTGGTTGAGAGGCGAGAGTGCTTCCAACTGAATTCCAGAATGTTCTGACTGAGGAAGTCGTATCTTTGCTCCATATGCTTCTCTGTTTAGATTTTAGTCATGTTTGGCAACCAGGAAATGGGCATTAGTAACGGGGTGGTGGGGGGGGGGGGGGGTGTCATGTGTGGTGAAAGTGATTTGATGGCTAAATCGACCTTATTGCTCATGTGGGTGCAAAGGTTGATGCTCTGGATCTTTGGCCTAAATTACCGCGGTGCTCTTTAAAGGGGAAGTGGGTTTGACTGAGCTATTTGACTGTCTCCAGTTTGTGCAGGGATGTGATAGGATAGGATGCAGCTGTGGGAAATATTGCTCAGCGGTGAGATGGTCGCCAGGGTGAAATCCTCCACAAAATGTCTGCCCCCAGAGCTGCTCCCACTGTAAAGCCTAATAATGAGCAGTGATGGATTGAGAATGATTAAAGTGCAGGTATCACTTGATAAGCGTTCATTGCTTTATGGCAAGTCCCTGGAGCTCACTTCCCCATTAGCTCACAATAATGTGTAAGGAACACCCCCTGGCTTGCTCGACGGTGGAGGTAAACCTTTCTCAGTCTACGCGGTGCACGTTTTGCTGGATGAAAGGCCTTTTTAAAAAAAATTTTGAGCACCCAATTCATTTTTTCCAATTAAGGGGCAATTTAGCGTGGCCAGTCCACCCAGCCTGCACATCTTTGGGTTGTGGGGGCGACACCCACGCAAACATGGGGAGAACGTGCAAACTCCACACGGACAGTGACCCAGAGCCGGGATCGAACCTGGGACCTCGGCGCCGTGAGGCAGCAGGGCTGCTGGAAGGCCATTATTACAAGGACCTAGTGTATTTCACATAGGCAAGTGGCAAAGGCTGGACCTGGAGCCTAAGCGTCACTTACCTGATCAGCTTTTATTTACAGAGATGCAGGTTACAAGCACGTGCCTCCAAATCCGATAAAATGGCTCCTGTTTCTGTAAAACCTTCATTCCCATCAGCCGCATTGGCCTTTCCTGAAACCATTGGCGATGGCAATACTTTGGGCTGGATTCTCTGGTCCCTCAGCCGCATGTTTTCACGGTCCGGCTTCCAGTCCGACCTGGTGGTGTGTGATCTGATCTTCGTTGGAACATGATGTCTTGGGCACCACAACTGATGGTACCACCGATGGGTCCCCAGAGATGGTGGCGCGGAGGAGGAGATGAAAATAAAGTCAGTCATTGCACGTGTGGATATGGGATGTGAAGCTGACTATACTACCCTCCCTGCCCATGGCCGAATACGTCCTAACCCTCACCTGGTATGGGCTGCAAGTGAAGGACGACCATAATGACAACCTACCCGAGGGCTCTTAACAATCCTAAAGGTTCCCCCGTTCCCCCGTATGAAGCACTACCCATGAACGAGGAGGGGCGATAATTGGGAGGTGAGAGATGGAAAACGGCAGCAGCTGGTCACTTAAAAGGAAATCCCGACTTAATGGTTTATTAATTTTCCTCTCTTTTTTTTTCCCCCTCCCCGTCTCCAAACACTCCTCTTCCCATCAAAAACAGAAAATACTGCATCCCCTCAGCAGGTCTGACAGGAGCTGTGGAATCTCTCGCTGTGTGGGTGCCAGACGTGGAGAATCTTTCACACAGATGCTGTCAGACCGGCCGAGGGTTGTCCAGCAATTTCTGGTTCAGGTTCCAGCATCCGCAGTAATTTGCTCTTCCCATCTCCTGCCCAGGTTACCCGAGAGATTCCCTCCGATGAAGAGGAAGAGAAGAAGATCGACGAGGTGCTTCACTGTCCAATATGTTACAAGACTTTCATCTGCAAGTATGGACTGGAGACGCACATGGAGACGCACCCTGATTCCAGCCTAAGGTAAGATGGTAGCTCCCCTCCTGTCCACGGTACCCGAGATCTCTGAATGGCTGAAGCCAGGATGCAGGGATTACCGTTATTTAAACTCATTCCTTGAGCTCTGTTCTTTCAAAGTCTTTTGGAACCTACGTTTTACATAACGGGAGCACCTGCTTGCCTAAAGATAGTTGCTGGGCCCCCACAAAGCATTTTAAATCTTCCCGTTGTAGAGAAACAAACCGCCCCCCCCGAGCTGAAACAGCACAAGTCAGATGATCTATCTGGTGTCTGTCGGTTTTTATGCCCCACACGGGCCTCCTCCAACCCGCTCTCATTTCAAATGAAAGCAGAAAATGCTGGGAAAAGGCCGCAGGTCCGGCAGCGTCTGTGGAGAGAGAAGCAGCGTTAATGTTTTGGGTCGAATATGACTCTCCTTCGGAACTGATTGGGCACCCATAACGGCGAGGGCCAGAGAACTAGAAACTGTTGAAGTGACGTCAGGGTGGCCCGGTGGTTAGCACCGCTGCCTCACAGTGCCAGGGACCCGGGTTCGATTCCCGCCTTGGGGTGACTATCTGTGTGGAGTCTGCACGTTCTCCCCGTGTCTGCGTGGGTTTCCTCCGGGTTCAAAGATGTGTGGGTTAGGTGGATTGGCCATGCTAAATTGCCCGAGTGTCAAAATTTGTACAAATTAGGTGGGGTTACTGGGATACGGCGGGGAGTTGAGCCTAGGTATGGTTTTCCTTCAGAAGGTTGGCGCAGACTCGATGGGCTGAATGGCCTATTTCTGCACTGTAGGGAATCTAAGGATTCTGTGATCTTGCAGACATAGGGGCCGGGATTCTCCGAAAATGGGGCTATGTCCGCACGCCCACGGGAGAATGGGCGCGAATCACCCCAGACTTTTTTCAAAAAGTCCGGAGTGATTCTCCGACTTCAAGAGGGATAGCAGGACCCCGGCGTGCGCCCCGCAGCTCCTGCTGTCGATACGGGGCCCTGCACTTCCGGCCGCGGGTCCACGCACGCGCGCCAGCCGTTTTCGCACCGGCCCCCACGCAACATGGCGAAGCCACACAACGGGCCAGCGCCGAAGAAGATAGCCCCCCCCCCCCGCCCACCAGATCGCCCGTGCCCACCGATTGGTAGCCCCCGATCATGGGCCTGGCTGTCGTGGAGGCCCCATCTGGAGTTTGATCCCCCCCCCCCCCCCCCCCCGCACCCCCTCACCAGGACGGTGGCCGCGACTCTGAGCTCCTGCCAGGTGAAACCATACAGGAACCACGGCGGCGGAACTCGGCGGGAGCTCAGCCGGTCGACCGCGGAGAATCGCTGTGGGGGCCTCTTTCAATGGCCCCCGACCGGCGCCGCATCGACTGCGCGCGGCTGGCACCGATTCTCCGGTCGCCGGAGGATCGCGTCCTGGCGTCAGAGCCGATTGCGGGTCTGAGACCCCATTCTCCGCAACCGCGCCGAGTGAGATTTCGGCGTGGAGGCACGGAGAATCCTGGCAAGGGTGTCAGAATAATGATGAACACTAATAATAATCTTTATTATTGTCCCAAGTAGGCTTACATTAACACTGCAACGAAGTTACTGTGAAAAGCCCCTAGTCGCCACAATCCAGCCCCTGTTCGGGTACACTGAGAGAATTCAGAATGTCCAATTCACCTAACAGCACGTCTTTTGGGACTTGTGGGGGGAAACCGGAGCACCCGGAGTAAACCCACGCAGACACGGGGAGAACGTGCAGACTCCGCACAGACAGTGACCCAAGCCGGGAATTGAACCCGAGTCCCTGTCGCGTTGAAGCAACGGTGCTAATCGCTGTGCTAGTGTGCTGCCCTAGTTAGTGTTTCCCCTAACGCCGTCAAAATATCCTTCAGAGGAAAACATTTGCAGGGGATGGGAAAGAGTTGGACGGGGGGAATTGCTCTAGCAGAGAGCTAGCATGGAGACGATGGGCTGAATTCGCTCCCTCTGCGACCATTTGATTCTTTTCTCCCTCCTGTGTTTATCTAGATTACTTTTAAATGCGTCTATTCTACTCCACCTGGCAGCGGGATGTACCGCTCTCCTGGGAAAGGAGGTTTCCCCGTGAATTCTCCACGAGACCTATTGGAAATCCTGTATTTGCATTTATATAGCATCTTTCATCGGTTATCCCAAAGCACTTAAACAGCGAAGGAAGCACTTTTGAAGTGTAGTCACTGTTGCAATGTAGAAACCAGGCCAACTAATCTGCGCACAGCTAACTCCCATTAACAGCATTGTTTTTGCGATGAAGGATCGCTTTTTCTTTATTCTTTCATGGGATGCGTGAGCATCGCTGGCTTTGTTGCCAATTCCTAATTACCCTTGAACTAAGTGGCTTTTCGACCATTTCAGAGGGCAGTTTCAGAGTTAACTCTGGGTCTGGCTCCACACGTAGACCAGACCAGGTAAGGACGGCAGATTTCCTTCCCTAAAGGATATTAGTGAACCAGATGGGTTTTTACAACAAGCAATGATAGTTTCATGCTTACCACATGGTGCCTGAGGCCCAACCATCTTCAGCTGCTTCATCAATGACCTCCCTTCCGTCTTAAGGTCAGAAGTGGGGATGTACATTTAGAGTAACCCATTCTATGTTTGTGATGGAATATTTTTCACTTGCCTGGATGAGTGCAGCTCGAATGACATTCAGCACCATCCTGGCCAAAGCAGCCCATTCGATAGGCAACCCCATCCTCAAACACTGCGTCCCTCCACCACAGGAGTACAGTAGCAGCAGTGTGCAGTATCACCACCTGCATGCACAGCAAGAATTGAGGCACCGAGTCTCCTGAGGCAACACATTCCAAACCCACGATCTAGAAGGACAAGAGCAGCAGATTCCTGGGAACACGACCGCCCGGCGGTTCCCTGTCAAGTCACTCGCGACCTTGACTTGGGAATATATCGCCATCCCTTCACTGTCACTGGGTCAAAATCCTGGAACTCTCCCCTTAACAGCACTCTGGGGGTACATAGAACATAGAACAGTACAGCACAGAACAGGCCCTTCGGCCCTCAATGTTGTGCCGAGCCATGATCACCCTACTCAAACCCACGTATCCACCCTATACCCGTAACCCAACAACACCCCCTCCGCCCCTTAACCTTACTTTTTTATTAGGACACTATGGGCAATTTAGCATGGCCAATCCACCTAACCCGCACATCTTTGGACTGTGGGAGGAAACCGGAGCACCCGGAGGAAACCCACGCACACAGGGGGAGGACGTGCAGACTCCACACAGACAGTGACCCAGCCGGGAATCGAACCTGGGACCCTGGAGCTGTGAAGCATTTATGCTAACCACCATGCTACCCTGCTGCCCCAGCCCAGGTAGCTACACCTGATGGACTGCAGCGGTTCAAGAAGGCAGCTCACCACCACCTTCTCGGGGGCAATAAGGGATGGGCATTTTACACTGATCGAGCCAGCAGCACCCACATCCCGTGAACGAATATTGTTTTTTAATTACTGAGATAAGCTTTACATTCCAGAAAGCTATTGATTGAATGTAAATGTCACCAGCTGCTGCGGTAGAATTTGAACCCATGGTCCTCCGAGTGTAACTGGCCTCTGAATTACTGGCGCGGTGACGTTATCGCTATAGCACTGTCTCCCCTGATCTTCTCCAAAATAATGCCTCGGGATCTTTTACATCCATCCAATGTGAGGTGATGCATTTTGGAAGATCAAATTCGGGTGTGAATTAGACAGTGAATGGCAGAACCCTTAGGAGCATTGACATACAGAGGGATCTGGGCGTTCAAGCCCATAGTTCCATGAAAGTGGCAATGCAGGTGGATAAGGTGGTCAAGAAGGGCAAACGGCATGCTTGCCTTCATCGGCCGGGGCGTTGATTGCAAGAGTTGGCAGGTCATGTTGCAGCTGTATAAAATTTCAGTCAGGCCACATTTGGAATATTGCGTGCATTTCTGGTCGCCACACTACCAGAAGGACGTGGATGCTTTGGAGACCGTGCAAAGAAGGTTTACCAGAATGTTGATCTGGAGGGTGTTAGCTATGAGGAGAGGTTGAATAAACTTGGGTTGTTTTCGTTGGAAAGACGGAGGCTGAGGGGAGACCTGATTGAGGTCTACAAAATTACGAGAGGTATAGACGGGGTGAATAGTCAGAAGCTTTTTCCCAGGTTGGATGACTCAATTACAAGAGGGCACAGGTTCAAGGTGAGAGGGGGAAAGTTTAGCGGAGATGTGCGGGGAAAGAATTTTCACGCAGAGGGTGGTGGGTGCCCGGAACGCATTGCCAGTGGAGGTGGTGGAGGCAGGCACGATAGCAACATTTAAGCTGTATCTTGATAGACACATGTACTGGTGGGAATGGATGGATACAGGTCGTTTGGGTAACAAGTAGTAGTTCTAAATAACGAATCTGGATCGGTGCAGGCTTGATGGGCCGAAGGGCCATTACTATGCTGTAATGTTCTTTGTAAATAAAGGGACACCCGTAAAGACCCCCTAAATAAAACCAACCCCCAGAGACAGCCTAAATAAAGAGACCCCCCCTTCCCCCAAAAAGGAGACCCCTGCCAGGAACTTCCCCAAAGAAGACACCTGTCGAGCAGCTCCCAGAAAAGAGACCCCTGTCTCTAGAAGCTAGAGAGCAGTCCAGACAGAGGCAGTGAAAAACATTACTGTTGTAACACTCACCTGGGCAATACTCCTGGCTCGGACACGGGAAGCACCACGTGTCAATTCCTGGAAAGAGAAACCCAGCAGCTGTGTTTAAACCCCTTAGATCCTTGACGTGCAAGCCATTCATTTCCCTTACTAGGCTGTGATTGACAGCTTCTACATAGACAATTGTCTGTCTTGCTTCATCTTCCTTCACGGTTGAGTCACTCTAAAGTGACCTCACCACAATGTTTACAAACATCAACCACTTCAAAGAGGGTTAAGTGCTGTCAATTTCCAGCTTGATCACTTCAAAAGCACTCGCGTGTGAAGGGGTGATTGGAAAGCTCTTAACTCTCTGACAGTTGTGTGTGTGTGGAAGCTGTCGATCACAGCCTAGTAAGGGAAATGAATGAATGGCTTGCAGCTCAAAGATCAGAGGGGTTTAAACACAGCTGCCTGGTTTCTCTTTCCAGGAACTAACACGTGGTGCTTCCTGTGTCTGAGCCAGCAGATGTATTGCCCAGGTGAGTGTTACAACAGTAATTTTGCCACTGCCTCGGTCTGGACGGCTCTTTCGCTTCCCGACAAGGGTCTCTTTTCTGGGGGGAATTTCCTGGCAGGGGTCTCTATTCTGGGGGTCTCGTTATTTACGGGGTCGCTGGAGGGGGTCCCTTTATTTAGAGGGGCTGGCGGGGGTGTCCATTTATTTAGGTGATCTTTGGGGGGTGTCCCTTTATTTAGGGGTCTCTTTATTTAGAGGGTGTCTGGGGGGTGCTGTAGGTGGAGTCTGGTGGGGTGGGCAGTTCTTGCATTGTGGGCATGAGGAGTTACCCTCTTTTCCTGCCATGAGGTCCATCACGTCAGGGCCACGTTTGCCTACACCTGTTGTAATCGTGCAGGTTGGTGGGTTTAGCTGGGGGCAGGTTGGTGGGTTTAGCTGGGGGTAGGTTGGTGGGTTTAGCTGGGGTCAGGTTGGTGGGACATCTGCCCCCAGCTAAACCCACCGACCTGCCCCCAGCTAAACCCACCGACCTGCCCCCAGCTAAACCCACCGACCTACCCCCAGCTAAACCCACCGACCTGCCCCCAGCTAAACCCACCGACCTACCCCCAGCTAAACCCACCGACCTGCCCCCAGCTAAACCCACCGACCTACCCCCAGCTAAACCCACCAACCTGCCCCCAGCTAAACCCACCGACCTACCCCCAGCTAAACCCACCGACCTACCCCCAGCTAAACCCACCAACCTACCCCCAGTTAAACCCACCGACCTGCCCCCAGCTAAACCCACCAACCCCCCAGCTAAACCCACCGACCTGCCCCCAGCTAAACTCACCGACCTACCCCCAGCTAAACCCACCAACCTGCCCCCAGCTAAACCCACCGACCTGCCCCCAGCTAAACCCACCGACCTACCCCCAGCTAAACCCACCAACCTGCCCCCAGCTAAACCCACCGACCTACCCCCAGCTAAACCCACCGACCTACCCCCAGCTAAACCCACCGACCTACCCCCAGCTAAACCCACCAACCTGCCCCCAGCTAAACCCACCGACCTGCCCCCAGCTAAACCCACCGACCTGCCTCCAGCTAAACCCACCAACCTGCCCCCAGCTAAACCCACCGACCTGCCCCCAGCTAAACCCACCACCTACCCCCAGCTAAACCCACCGACCTGCCCCCAGCTAAACCCACCGACCTGCCCCCAGCTAAACCCACCGACCTACCCCCCAGCTAAACCCACCGACCTGCCCCCAGCTAAACCCACCGACCTGCCCCCAGCTAAACCCACC